>NC_041381.1:110703636-110752096 GCF_002162155.2 Triticum dicoccoides | reverse complement strand
GAGATACCTGTAGTGCACCTTTATAGTCACCCAGTTACGTTGTGACGTTTGATACACCCAAAGCACTCCTACGGTATCCAGGAGTTATACGATCTCATGGTCAAAGGAAGAGATACTTGACATTCGCAAAGCTCTAGCAAATGAACTACTCGATCTTTTGTGCTAGTCTTAGGATTGGGTCTTGTCCATCACATCATTCTCCTAATGATGTGATCCCGTTATCAACGACATCCAATGTCCATAGTCAGGAAACCATGACTATCTGTTGATCACAACGAGCTAGTCAACTAGAGGCTCACTAGGGACATATTGTGGTCTATGTATTCACACGTGTATTACGATTTCCGGATAATACAGTTATAGCATGAATAAAAGACAATTATCATGAACAAGGAAATATAATAATAATACTTTTATTATTGCCTCTAGGGCATATTTCCAACACACACTACGGGGTAGATCTGCAAACGCTCCTGGAGAGCTCTGAATTCGGGGAAGTAACAGATAATTCACTTTTACATGCTTGCTTTGCATGAAGAATGCCTTACCCGCCACTATCTTTTTTATCGCCTCAATTTCCTGGAGCGCTTTTTGGGCTTCGGCCTTAGCGGCTTTGGCACTATCAAGAGCTGAGGCGAGCTCGGACTCTCGAGTCCTTGAGTCACGCTCCAAACTCTCGTGTTTTTCCACGAGATCCTGCAGCTCTTGCCGCACCTCCGCCACCCGCGCCTCCTGCTTCTCTCGCTCGGTGCGTTCCGCGGCAGCATCGCTTTCAGCCTTGGACACCGCTTCCTTCAGGGTCGCCACCTCGTTCGTGGCCCCTGCAATACTCACGTTATTCCTATCATTTTTTGCAACCAAATCCTTTCTATAAGGTATTACTTTAATAAGGTACTACTTACCTTCCTTGTCCTCAAGCTACTTCTTGGAACGACCGAGCTCGTTCTCGGACCGCTCGAGGCTCTGCTTCAATGCATTGACCTCCGCAGTCAGTGCGGCAGAGGTCAGCAGCGCAGCCTGCGTTCCCATATTGGCATACTTATGTTAGACTCCTGCGTATATCTTTTCAGATCCTCAGTTCGGCTTTTCTTTCCGAACACCGAACTGAGCATCACGGGCTACTGTCTATGCGGTACTATTTTACATATCTTAATTACGTACCTCAAAGCTTGTTAGAAGGCTGGTACAGGCTTCAGTCAGCCCGCTCTTGGCGGACCAAACTTTCTGAATCACCGCACTCATAACAGCGCGGTGCTCCTCGTCGATGGAGGCGCCGTTGAGCGCCTCCAGCAGATTATCCGGCACCTCCAGTTGGACGGAGGTCACCGGCGTCGCAGTCTCGCCCTTCTTACGAAGGGGCCGCCCGCCGGACTCTGGAGCCACTAAAGGTTCCGGTGCGGAGTCCGGCCGAGGGCCGAACTCTGAACCCTTTGGGGGTTGATCCCCCTCGTGCCCAAAGTCCCGGAGGTTGCCTTGCGGCCCCTCCAGGACCTCCTCGTCCTGGCCGGGCCCCTTTTGGGACCCCACCTCGGCATCATCAGCAGCGCGAGGAGAAGAGGCGGCCGGAAGTGAAGTACTATTCACGTCCGACGGAGCCAGGGAGCCGCTCGTTGAAATATCGAGCCCGTCCTTGGGCAGGCTGCAGGGTTGTATTCGGCGTTACGAGATTCTATGCGACAAACGAAATACCTTGAATTATTCTGGTGTCCAGACACTTACGATGTTGCCAGGGGCTTAGTCCTTGTTGGCCACTCCTCTTCATCGTCGTCGGCGTTGGTGGAGTAGTCCGGGGGGAGGGTCCTTCCCTTCTTGGACCCTTCGGCCTCCCCCGTGGGGGAAGCCTTCCTTTTCTTCTTTCCCCCCGCTGAGGGAGAGGCCTCTTTTTTCTCCTCCTCGTCTTCGCGGGAGGAGTCCGCCTCGGAGTCATCGGACGATGAGTCCGATAACACCTGACGCCAGGAACTCTTCCGGGTTCCCGTGGCCTTCTTCTTGGCCTTCTTCTCCGGAACCACGTAAGGCGCCGGAGCCAGCAGCCCCATCAATCGGGCGTTCGCTGGATCTTCTGGTAAGGGAGCCGGACAGTTAACCTGCCCGGATTTCTTCTGCCAGGCCTGTCAAAGGTAAAGGGAGTTTAGATCCCGCATAGAGTCAAACTATGAAAAGCAAAGTGTCCCGTAAAGGGTAAAATAGCTTACCTCGCTGGCTTGGCGCTGCGAGCTGAATCTGCGAACTTCGGTAGCGGATGTGGGAGCCTTGGCACCCTTGAACAGCACCTTCCAGGCGTCTTCGTACTTAGTGTCGAAGAGCCTGCTCAAGGTTTGGTGCTGTGCCAGATCAAATTCCCACAAGTTGAAGGCCCGTTGTTGGCACGGGAGGATCCGGCGGACGAGCATGACCTGGACCACGTTGACGAGCTTGATCTTCTCGCTCACAAGGTTTTGGACGCAGGTTTGGAGTCCGGTCAGCTCTTCCAAATAACCCCATGTCAGGACCTTCTCTTTCCAGGAGGTGAGCCGTGTGGGGATGCCATATCTGAATTCGGGGGCCGCTGCCCATTCAGGGTCACGCGGCTCGATGATGTAGAACCACCCTGATTGCCACCCTTTGATAGTTTCCATGAAGGCGCCCTCGAGCCAGACATTGGGCATCTTGCCCACCATGGCACCTCCGCACTCCGCTTGTTGGACGCCCACTACCTTTGGCTTGACATTGAAGGTCTTCAGCCATAAGCCAAAGTGGGGTGTGATGCGGAGGAAGGCCTGACATACAACGATAAATGCTGAGATGTCGAGGATAAATTCGGGGCCAGGTCATGGAAATCCAGGCCATAATTGAACATGAGCCCCCGGACAAATGGGTGGAGTGGGAAGCCCAGTCCGCGGAGGAAATGGGGAAGGAACACCACTCTCTCATGGGGCCTGGGGGTGGGGACGAGCTGCCCCTCGTCTGGAAGCTGGTGCGCAATGTCGTTGTGCAGGTATCCGTCTTTCGTAAGCCTTTTGATGTGCCCCTCCGTGATGGAGGAGGCCATCCACTTGCCTCCCGCTCCGGACATGGCCGGAGAAGGTTGAGGCGAGATGTGCGGACTTGGGCGTTGGAGCTCGAGTGCGCGGAGATGGATAAGCAAAGGAGGAAGAAGGCGTAGGTAAAAAGGTGGATTCTTATCCCCTTATATGGGCGGACAAAACTATACGTCCCCACCAGCCTGGTAAAACTCGCTTATCTCCCAAGCGCCGTAATCAATGGTGCGGTTGGGTTACCCACGCCCGTATTGATGAGAATCCCGGAACAAGGGGACACGATCTCTGCTTTGACAAGACGTGCCAAGGAAACCGCTTCGCTAAACGCGCTGAGGTGGAACAATAAAAACAATTCGAATAAAGGCCTGGCCGTGGTGTGACGTCACGCCACGAAATACATCAGCAGATTGAACTTGTGTAAATATTATTCTCTCTATGGTGGCATGTGGAACTTATTTTGCAGAGCCGGACACTATCCTGGTGTTCAAAATCTTCTATGAAGTATTCGGAGGAGGAACCCGCCTTGCAATGCCGAAGACAATATGCGCGCCGAACTCGTCGTCATTGAAGCCTGGTTCAGGGGCTACTGAGGGAGTCCTGGACTAGGGGGTGTCCAGATAGCCGAACTATCATCTTTGGCCGGACTCCAAGACTATGAAGATACAAGATTGAAGACTTCGTTCCGTGTCCGGATGGGACTTTCCTTGGCGTGGAAGGCAAGCTTGGCGATACAAATATGTAGATTTCCTACCATTGTAACCGACTCTATGTAACCCTAGCCCTCTCCATTGTCTATATAAACCGGAGGGTTTTAGTCCGTAGGACGAACAACAATCATAACATAGGTTAGCTTCTAGGTTTTAGCCTCTTTGATCTCATGGTAGATCTACTCTTGTACTACCCATATCATCAATATTAATCAAGCAGGAGTAGGATTTTACCTCCACCGAGAGGGCCCAAACCTGGGTAAAAACATCGTGTCCCGTGTCTCCTGTTACCATCCGCCTAGACGCACAGTTCGGGACCCCCTACCTGAGATCCGCCGGTTTTGACACCGACAACGGGGTTGTCTACGAAACTTAGCAAAATTAAACTCATGAGACATATCCCCTAAGCCAATTGTAACAATACCCTTTTCACAATCAATCCTAGCATTAACAGTATTCAAGACGGGTCTACCAAATATAATGGGACAAAAGTCATCTTGTGGGGAACCAAGAACATGAAAATCAGTAGGATATTTAACTTTCCCACACAAGACTTCAACATCTCTAACAATCCCAATGGGCTTAATGGTGTCCCTATTGGCAAGCTTAATAGTAACATCAATACGTTCTATTTCAGGCAGGTGCAATATCATGCATAATTTCTTCATATAAGTCAAAGGGCATTGCACTAGCACTAGCACCCATATCACATAAGCCATGATAACAATGATCTCCTATTTTAACAGAAATAACAGGCATGCCTACAACAGGTCTATGTATTTTAGCACCTGGTCTAGCAATATTAGCAGTTTCACCATAGAAATAAATAACATGCCCATCTATATTTTCATCCAAGAGATCTTTAACCATAGCAATACTAGGTTCAACTTTCATTTGCTCAGGGGGTGTATAAGTTCTAGTATTACTCTTACAAACAACAGTTGAAGATTTAGCATGATCCTTCATCCTAACAGGAAAGGGTGGTTTCTCAACATAACTAGTAGGAATAATAGGATCATTATAAGTGATAGTCTTTTCTTCAACTGTAATTAGTGCAACTACTTTTACTTCAATGGGAGGATTATATTTAAACCACTTCTCCTTAGGGAGATCAACGTGAGTAGCAAAAGATTCACAAAAGGCAGCTACTATCTCAGAGTCAAGTCCATACTTAGCGCTAAATCCACGAAAAGCATCGGTGTCGATAAAAGATTTAACACAATCAAACTTAGGTGTTATACCTGACTCTTTACCATCGTCGGAACCCCAATATTCAGAGTTGCGTTTAATTCTTTCCAATAAATCCCACTTGAATTCAATAACTTTCAGCATATAAGAACCAACACAGGAAGTATCGAGCATGGTGCGATCATTGAGAGAAAGCCGAGCATAATTTTTTTGAATAATCAAATCTCTTGAGAGTTCATGATTGGGGCATGAATATAACATTGACTTAAGCCTCCCCCAAGCTTGATCTTTCTCCTTCGCGAGGCCAGAAATTATATATGTAATTACGATCACGATGAACAAGATGCACAGGATAGAACTTCTGGTAAAATTCCAACTTCAATCGTTTATAATTCCAAGATCCTGTATCATCACATAGCCTATACCATGTCAATGCATCTCCCTTCAAAGATAAAGGGAAGACCTTCCTTTTGATAACATCATCGGGAATACCTGCAAGCTTAAATAATCCACAAACTTCATCCACAAAGATAAGGTGTAAATCGGGATGCAATGTTCCATCTCCTGCAAAGGGATTAGCTAGCAGTTTCTCTATCATACCCGAAGGAATCTCAAAGTACACATGTTCAGTAGGTTTAGTAGGTTCAGGAGAAACTCTTTGCTCTACTGGTCAGGGTGAAGATACCCTGAACAAGCCCCTCAAAGGATTAGTTTCCATAGTAACAAGTGACAGAAAATTTCAGCACACTATATAAATGTTTCCTTACCAAGTTCTACTCACCAAAGGCGCTTAACTCCCCGGCAACGGTGCCAGAAAAGAGTCTTGATGACCCACAAGTATAGGGGATCTATCTTAGTCCTTTCAATAAGTAAGACTGTCAAACCCAACGAGGAGCAGAAAGAAATGACAAGCGGTTTTTAGTAAGGTATTCTCTGCAAACATTGAAATTGTAGGTAACAGATAGTTTTGTGATAAGATAATTTGTAACGGGTAACAAGCAATGGAAGTAAATAAAGTGCAGCAAGGTGGCCCAATCCTTTTTGTAGCAAAGGACAAGCCTGGACAATTTCTTATAATGAGGAAAGCGCCCCCGAGGACACATGGGAATTATCGTCAAGCTAGTTTTCATCACGCTCATGTGATTCGCGTTCGGTACTTTGATAATTTGATATGTGGGTGGCCGGTGCTTGGGTACTGCCCTTTCTTGGACAAGCATCCCACTTAAGACTAACCCCTATTGCAAGCATCCGCAACTACAAAACAAGTATTAAGGTAAACCTAACCATAGAATGAAACTAGTGGATCCAAATCAGCCCCTTACGAAGCAACGCATAAACTAGGGTTTAAGCTTCTGTCACTCTAGCAACCCATCATCTACTTATTACTTCCCAATGCCTTCCTCTAGGCCCAAATAATGGTGAAGTGTCATGTAGTCGACGTTCACATAACACCACTAGAGGAGAGACAACGTACATCTCATCAAAATATCGAACGAATACCAAATTCACATGACTACTAATAGCAAGACTTCACCCATGTCCCCAGGAACAAACGTAACTACTCACAAAGCATATTCATGTTCATAATCATAGGAGTATTAATATGCATTAAGGATCTGAACATATGATCTTCCACCAAGTAAACCAATTAGCATCAACTACAAGGAGTAATCAACACTACTAGCAACCAACAGGTACCAATTTGTGGTTTTGATACAAGATTGGATACAAGAGATGAACTAGGGTTTTGAGAGGCGATGGTGCTGATGAAGATGTTGATGGAGATTGACCCCCTCCCAATGAGAGGATCAATGGTGATGACGATGGTGATGATTTCCCCCTCCCGGAGGGAAGTTTCCCCGGAAGAACAGCTCTAGATTGGTTCCGCCAAGGTTCTGCCTCGTGCCGGCGGAGTTTCGTCCCGTAAGCTTGCTTATGATTCTTTCCAGGGTAAAAGCCTTCATATAGCAGAAGATGGGCATTGGAGGGCCACCATGGGCCCAGGAGACAGGGGGCGCGCTCAATAGGGGTGGGTGCGTCCCACACTCCTGGCCAGGGTGTGGGCCCCCTCTGGTATTTTCTTTGCTCAATAATTCTTATTAATTCCAAAAGTGACTTCCATGGAGTTTCAGGATTTTTGGAGATGTGCAGAATAGGTTTCCAATATTTGCTCCCTTTCCAGCCAGAATTCCAGCTGCTGGCATTCCCCCTCTTCATGGTAAACCTTGTAAAATAAGAGAGAATAGCCATAAGTATTGTGACATAACATGTAATAATAGCCCATAATGCAATAAATATTGATATAAAAGCATGATGCAAAATGGACGTATCTGGTATGAACCATACATAAGTTGGAATACAGTAGATATGACACCAACATGAATTTAGAATGAGTTCACAATAGTATCCAAAGTGGCGATTTATTTCCTTATACTAACAGAGCTTACGAGTTTTCTGTTGTGTAGTTTTCAAGTTTTGGGTAAAGATCCGATGGAGTATGGAATAAGGAGTGGCAAGAGCCTAAGCTTGGGGATGCCCAAGGCACCCCAAGGTAATATTCAAGGACAACCAAGAGCCTAAGCTTGGGGATGCCCCGGATGGCATCCCCTCTTTCGTCTTCGTTCATCGGTAACTTTACTTGGAGCTATATTTTTATTCACCACATGATATGCGTTTTGCTTGGAGCAGCATTTTATTTCATTTAGTTTTGCTTGCTGTTTGAATAATATCCCAAGATCTGAAATTCTTAAATGTTAGAGAGTCTCCACATAGTTACATAATTATTCGACTACTCATTGATCTTCACTTATATCTTTCAGAGTAGTTTGTCAATTGCTCTAGTGCTTCACTTATATCCTTTTAGAGCACGACGGTAGTTTTATAATAGATGAACTCTCGTGCTTCACTTATATTATTTTGGGAGTATTTAGAACAGCATGGTAATTTGCTTGGGTTATAAAATTAGTCCTAATATGATGGGCATTCAAGATGGGTATGATAAAAACTTTCATATAAAGTGCATTGAATACTATGAGAAGTTTGATTCCTTATGATTGTTTTGAGATATGAAGATGGTGATATTAGAGTCATGCTAGTGGAGTAATTGTGAATTTGAGAGATACTTGTGTTAAAGTTTGTGATTCTCGTAGCATGCACTTATGGTGAACCATTATGTGATGAAGTTGGAGCATGATTTATTTATTGATTCTCATCCTTTGTGTGGAGGTCTGCTATGTCTTGAGCTTGCATTGGTTTTCCTTGAAGAGGAAAGGGTGATGCAGCAATAGTAGCATAAGTATTTCACTCAGTTTTTTGAGAACCAAGCTATCAATCCAGTAGGAGGCTCCTCAAAAGTCCCATGCACCTACACAAACAAACAAAGAACTCGCAACCAACGCAATAAAGGGGTTGTCAATCCCTTCACGGCCACTTGCGGAAGTGAGATCTGATAGAGATAGTATGATAAGATAAATATATTTTGGTATTTTATAAGATCGATGCAAAAAGTAAAGATGCAAATAAAAGTAGATTGGAAGCAAATATGATAAGAGATAGACCCGGGGGACATAGGTTTCACTAGTGGCTTCTCTCAAGAAAGCATAAGTATTACGGTGCGTGAACAAATTACTGTCGAGCAATTGATAGAAAAGCGAATAATTATGAGATTATCTAGGCATGATCATGTATATAGGCATCACATCTGCAACAAGTAGACTGACTCCTGCCTACATCTACTACTATTACTCCACACATCGACCGACTCCTGCCTGCATCTAGAGTATTAAGTTCATAAGAACAGAATAACGCTTTAAGCAAGATGACATGATGTAGAGGGATAAAGTCAAGCAATACGATATAAACCCCATCTTGTTATCCTCGATGGCAACAATACAATACGTGCCTTGCAACCCTTTCTGTCACTGGGTAAGGACACCGCAAGAATGAACCCAAAGCTAAGCACTTCTCCCATGGCAAGAAAGATCAATCTAGTAGGCCAAACCAAACTGATAATTTGAAGAGACTTGCAAATATAACTCAATCATACATAAAAGAATTCGGAGAAGATTCAAATATTATTCATAGATAAACTTGATCATAAACCCACAATTCATCGGATCTCGACAAACACATCGCAAAAAGAGTTTACATCGAATAGATCTCCACAAGAGAGGGGGAGATCATTGTATTGAGATCCAAAAAGAGAGAAGAGTCCATCTAGCTAATAACTATGGAACCTCCGAGGGGCTATGGTGTTGATGTAGAAGCCCTCCATGGTCGATTCCCCCTCCGACAGAGCGCCGGCGAAGGCCCCAAGATGGGATCTCACGGATACAGAAGGTTACGGCAATGGAAATTGTGTTTCGGTTGCTCCCTGGATGTTTTTGTGGTACGTAGGCTTATATAGGAGGAAGAAGTACGTCGGTGGCCGCTCGAGGGGCCCACAAGACAGGGGCACGCCCTATAGGGGCGGGGCGCCCTCCTATATCGTGGCTGACTTGGCTGCTTCTTGACTTGCACTCCAAGTCCTCTGGATCACGTTCGTTCCAAAAATCACGCTCCCGAAGGTTTCATTCCGTTTGGACTCTGTTTGATATTCCTTTTCTTCGAAATACTGAAATAGGCAAAAAACAGCAATACGGGTTGGGCCTCCGGTTAGTAGGTTAGTCCCAAAAATGATATAAATGTGTAAATTAAAGCCCATAAACGTCCAAAAGGGGTAATATAATAGCATGGAACAATCAAAAATTATAGATACGTTGGAGACGTATCAAGCATCCCCAAGCTTAATTCCTGCTCGTCCTCGAGTAGGTAAATGATCAAAAGAGAATTTTTGATGTGGAATGCTACCTAGCATAATTCTCAATGTAATTTTCTTTATTGTGGCATGAATGTTCAGATCCAAATGATTCAAAATAAAAGTTCATATTGAGAAAAGAAATAGTAACACTTCAAGCATACTAATCAAAGTAATCATGTCTTCTCAAAATAACATGGCAAAAGAAAGTTCATCCCTACAAAATCATATAGTTAGGGTATGCTTCATTTTCGTCACACAAATATGTTCCCAACTTCTATACCCCCGATGACAAGCCAAGCAATTGTTTCATACTTAAATAATCTCAAACTTTTTCAACCTTCACGCAATACATGAGCGTGAGCCATGGATATAGAACTATGGGTGGAATAGAATATGATGATGGGGATTGTGTGGAGAAGACAAAAAATGAGAAAGTCTCACATTGACGAGGGTAATCAACAGGCTATGGAGATGCCCATCAATTGATGTCAACATGAGGAGTAGGGATTGCCATGCAATGGATGCACTAGAGCTATAAATGAATGCTCAACAAAAGAAAACTAGTTGGTGTGCATCCAACTTGCTTGCTCACGAAGACCTAGGGCATTTGAGGAAGCCCGTCGTAGGAATATACAAGCCAAGTTCTATAATGAAAAATTCCCACTAGTATGAAAAAGACAACTTATGAGACTCACTATATGAAAAACATGGGCTACTTTGAAGCACAATATATGAGACTCACTACATGAAGAACAAGGTGCTACTTTGAAGCACAAGTGTAGAAAAAGAGGTAGTAACATTGCCCTTTTTATTTATTTCTTTTTTTTCTTTTTTTTCTTTTTTTCTTTTTTTCTTTGGCCTTTCATTTTTTCTTTTTGGCATTTCTTTTTTTTCTTTTCTTTTTGGGCAATGCTCTAATAATGATGATCATCGCACTTTCATTGATTACAACATATGAATTACAACTCGAAACTAGAACAAGATATGACTCTATATGAATGCCTCCGGCAGTGTACCGGGATGGTGCAATGAATCAAGAGTGACGTGTATGAAAAATAATGCATGGTGGCTTTGCCACAAATATGATGTCAGCTACATGATCATGCAATGGCAATATGACAAAAGTAAAGTATGTCATGATCATGATGAATGGAACGGTGGAAAGTTGCATGGCAATATATCTCGGAATGGCTATGGAAATGCCATAATAGGTAGGTATAGTGGCTGTTTTGAGGAAGATATAAGAAGGTTTATGTGTGATAGAAAGTATCATATCACGGGGTTTGGATGCACCGGCGAAGTTTGCACCAACTCTGAAGGTGAGAAAGGGCAATGCACGGTACCGAAGAGGCTAGCAGTGATGGAAAGGTAAAAGTGCGTATAATCCATGGACTCAACATTAGTCAAAAGAACTCATATACTTATTGCAAAATTTAGAAGTCATAAAAAATCAAGCACTACGCGCATGCTCCTAGGGGGATAGATTGGTAGGAAAAGACCATCGCTCATCCCCAACCACCACTCATAAGGATGCACAAGCCAAGTACACTTCATGTTTCAAATTTGTTACACAACTTTAACCATACGTGCATGCTATGGGACTTGCTAAGTTTAACACAAGCATTATTTAAATTCATAATCACCCAACTAGCATGACTTTAATATCACTACCTCCATATCTCAAAACAATTATCAAGTATCAAATTGATCATAGCATCCAATTTACTTCCTATGATAGTTTTTATTATACCCAACTTGGATGCCTACCATTCTAGGACCAATTTTATAACCATAGCAAATACCATGCTGTTCTAAAAGACTCTCTGTCGGTGTCAAACCGGCAGATCTTGGGTAGGGGGTCCCGAACTGTGCGTCTAGGCAGATGGTAACAGGAGACAATGGACACGATGTTTTACCCAGGTCCAGGCCCTCTTGATGGAGGTAAAACCCTACGTCCTGCTTGATTAATGTTGATGATGTGTGTTACAAGATTGGATCTACCACGAGATCAAGGAGGCTAAACCCTAGAAGCTAGCCTATGGTATGATTGTTGTTCGTTCTATGGACTACAGCCATCCGGTTTATATAGACACCGGAGAGGGCTAGGGTTACACAAAGTCAGTTACAATGGTAGGAGATCTACATATCTGTATCGCCAAGCTTGCCTTCCACGCCAAGGAAAGTCCCATCCGGACACGGGACGAAGTCTTCAATCTTGTATCTTCATAGTCTTGGAGTCCGGCCGATTATGATAGTTCGGCTATCCGGACACCCCCTAGTCCAGAACTCCCTCAATAGCCCCTGAACCAGGCTTCAATGACGACGAGTCCGGCGTGCATATTGTCTTCGGCATTGCAAGGCGGGTTCCTCCTCCGAATAATTTATAGAAGATTGTGAACACCAGGATAGTGTCCGGCTCTGCAAAAATAAATTCCACGTACCACCGTAGAGAGAATAATGTTACACAAGATCAATCTGCTGACGTATTATGTGGCGTGACGTTGCACCACTTCCAAACCTTTACTCGAATTGTTTTTATTGTTCCACCTCAGCGCGTTTAGCGAAGCGGTTTCCTTGGCACGTCTTGTCGAAGCAGAGATCGTGTCCCCCTTATTCCGGGATTACCATCAATACGAACGTGGGTAACCCAACCGCGCCATTGATTGTGACGCTTGGGAGATAAGCGAGTTTTACCAGGCCGGTGGGGACACATGTTTTTGTCCGCCCATATAAGGGGATAAAGATCCAACCCTTTTACCTGCGCCTTCTTCCTCCTTGGCTTATCCATCTCCGCGAACTCGAGCTCCAGCGCCCAAGTACGCACTTCTCATCTCAACCTTCTCCAACTATGTCCGGAGCGGGAGGCAAGTGGATGGCCTCCTCCGTCACGGAGGGGCAGATCCAGAAGCTGCGTGACGCCGGATATTTGTCCAGCGACATCGCGCACCGGCTCCCCGACGAGGGAGAGCTCATCCCCACCCCCAGGCCCCATGAGAGGGTAGTATTTCTTCCCCATTTCCTCCACGGACTGGGCTTCCCACTTCATCCCTTTGTCCGGGGGCTCATGTTCTACTATGGCCTAGATTTCCATGATCTGGCCCTGAATTTCATCCTCAACATCTCGGCGTTTATCGTCGTGTGCGAGGCCTTCCTCTGCATCCAGCCCCACCTCGGCTTGTGGCTCAAGACCTTCAGTGTCAAGCCGAAGGTTGTGAAGGGCAGCCAAGCGGAGTGCGGAGGCACCATGGTGGGCAGGATGTCCCACGTTACGTGGCTGGAGGGCACTTTCGTGGAAACCATTAAGGGGTGGCCATCGGGGTGGTTCTACATCACCGAGCTGCGTGGCCCCGATTGGGCAGCGGCCCCCGAATTCAGATCCGGCATCCCTACATGGCTCACCTCCTGGAAAGAGAGTGGCCGGATCTGGGGGGATTCGGAGGAGCTGACCGGACTCCAAGCATGTATCCAGAAGCTGGTGGACAAGAAGCTCAAGCTTGTGAACGTAGTCCAGGTCATGCTCATCCGCCGGATTCTCCCGTGCCAACGACGGGGTTTCAACATGTGGGAGTTCGATCCGGCGCAGCACCAGACCCTGAGCGGGCTCTTCGACACTACGTACGAAGATGTCTGGAAGGTGTTGTTCAAGGGCGCCGAGGCTCCCGCATCCGCTACCGAAGATCGCGGATTCCACTCGCAGCGTCCAGCTGACGAGGTAAGCGATTATGCCACTCGTTTTCCATAGTTTGACTCTATGCGGGATCTAAACTCCCTTTACCTTTGACAGGACTGGCTGGCGAAGGCCGAACGGACTATCTATCTGGCCCCATTGCCACAGGACCCAGCGGACGCCCGCCTAACGGGGCTGCTCGTGGTGCCGGAGAAGAAGGCCAAGAAGAAGGCCACGGGGACTCGGAAGAGTTCCCGTTTTCAGGTGCTATCGGATGATGAATCCGAGGCCGACTCCTCCCACCAAGGCGAGGAGGAGAAGAAGAAAGCCTCTCCCCCAGCGGGGGGAGGGAAGAAAAGGAAGGCCTCCCCAACAAGGGAGGTCGAAGGGTCCAAGAAGGGGAAAACTCTTCCCCCGGACTACTCTGCCAACGCCAGCGACAACGACAAGGACTGGCCTCCAGGGGCCAAGCCCCTGGCGAGATCGTAAGTATCCGGACTCCCGAATACCTTCAAGGTTTTTCCCTTTCGTCACATAATGTCTTTCTAATGCCGCATACAACCCTGCAGTCCGCCCAAGGATGATCTTCCCGCTTCATCGAGCGGGTCCTTAGGTGCGTCGGATATGGATTCTCTTTCGACTGCCTCCACCCCTCGTGATGCGGATGACGCCGAGGTGGGGTCCCAGGAAAGGACCCACCAGGAGGGGGAGGCCCCGGAGGTGTCACAGGACAACCTCCCGGACTTTGCACCGGACTCAGCCCCGGAGGCCACAGTGGCTCCGGAGTCCGGCGGGCGACCCCTTCGTAAGAAGGGCAAGACCGTGACGCCAACTGCCTCCATCCAACTGGAGGCGCCGGATAATTTGCTGGAGGCGCTCAATGGCGCCTCCATTGAAGAGGAACACCGCACTGTTATGAGTGCGGTGATTCAGAAGGTTCAGCTCGCCAAGAGCGGGCTGACCGAAGCCTGCAGCAGCCTTCTAACAGGCTTTGAGGTAAGAATTTCAATATATGTAAAATGGTGCCGCATAGACAGTAGCCCCTGATGCTCGGTTCGGTGTTCGGAAAGAAAAGCCGGACTAAGGATCTTTAAAAAGATATACGCAGGAGTCATAAAAAATATGTCAATATGGGATTGCAGGCTGTGCTGCTGACCTCCGCCGCACTGACTGCGGAGGTCAATACTTTGAAGGAAAGCCTCGAGCAGTCCGAGAACGAGCTCGGCCATGCCGAGAAGCAGCTCGAGGAAAAAGAAGGTGAGTAATACCTTACTAAAATTGTACCTTACAGAAAAGGATTTGGTTGACAAGGATAACGTGGGTATTGCAGGGGCCACTAACGAGGTGGCGACCCTGAAGGAGGCGGTGGCCACGGCCAAACGCAATGCGGCCGTGGAGCGCACCGAGCGAGAGAAGCAGGAGGCGCGGGTGGCGGAGGTACAGCAAGAGCTCCAGGATCTCATGAAAAAACATGAGAGCTTGGAGCGTGACTCGAAGACTCGAGAGTCTGAGCTTGCAACGGCTCTTGAGAGTGCCAAAGCCGCTAAGGCCGAAGCCTACAAGGCCCTCCAGGAGATTGAGGCGGTGAAGAAAATAGTAGCGGGTAAGGCATTTTTCATGCAAAGTAAGCATGTGAGTGTTAATTACCTGTTGCTTACCCGAATTCGGAGCTCTCCAGGAGCGTTCGCAGATCTTCCTCGCAGCGTGTCCGATACTGTCGCATTCTACCGGGCCGAGGAGGGGAGCTCGACGGAGAAGGTCTTCTGGTCTCAGTATGCTGAGGCTAGACATCCGGTGCCCCTTAGCGACCAGCTGAAGCAGCTGGTCGAGCTCCACAAGGAGGCCGAACAGGCCATGAAGGGCCTCATAGTTCGGCTGTGGCCTAAGGAGGCCATACTTGGGAGCTACTTCGGCCTGGTGCGGCGGCTGGTGGATGCGTGCCCGTGGGTTGAAGTCATCAAGCACTCCGCTTGCATTGAGGGTGCCGTCGGGCCCTTGCCCGCGCAAAGGTGCACTGGGGCAAGATGGATGCCCAGAAGCTCGTGACGGACCCGCCACCAGAGGGCAAGCAGCACCGCACGCCCGAGATGTATTATAAGAGTGTGCTGAAGGGCGCCCGCACTATTGCGGGTGAGTGCTCCAAAGATGTAATATTTGAGTAGACTCGCATTTTGTTATCCTCTGCGCTGAAAACTTAGTTCATATGCACTAAGCAACGCTTGTTAATTTAAAATATTACCTTCTGTGCGGCTGTTTATCAAATCTGAGAGATGGCAAGTCGTCGGCTTCATCCCCCATGCCACGAGTGCCGGGGTGTTCGGGATAAACTTGAGCACTCTTGTTCCCATTTTTGGGTCCATCTAGGGAGGCGCTCAACACAGCGAACAAGACAACCGGACTTATAATGCTTGAACACTCTCACTTAGCCATAGAATTCTATAATTTTAAATTTCGGCGAAGCCCCTAGTCTTTGGAAGGCCGAATTTGGGGCGCTATCCACGCCTGGGCCGGACAAGATGCGGCTCCTCGCTCGAAGCGGCATAAGTCTTTAAGGACTCGCAAAAAACCTCTCGAACAGCGACCGGCTCTCGCCTCATCATGACGGTCAGTTTTAGCTTTCTCCACTGAGGCGTTAACCCAGCTCAACTGGGGCACAATCGCAGTGGTTCTCCCAGTGCTACCTTAGCCGATATAATGGAACGTAAGGTACCAAAACATGGGAGCCGGGGAAACCCAACTATTGACCCAAGACATGATTTGGAGCCGATGCATATAGTGCTATAAGTTCGGGGTGCCGCACTTGTGAAAGTGTTCGGACTTATCACACCATAATGCGGGGAACATAAGCCCCTGGTGTATATTAGCCGTACCAAAGTGTACGGATGCAACATGCCGTAAATGAACATACGTAGAAAAAGAAATGCAATTATAAGCAAGAAGGTGCTGCATTGTTTTATTCAATAAGTGCTGCTATGAATGCAGAATGATACAAATAGTGCGATAAGCAAAGGATGGGACTTGTTGAACATGTCCCCCTCCAGGGGTAGGCTGCGGATTGGTGTATAAAAATGCTCGTAATGGAGACCACCTGGATATTCGTTGTAGCCTTTATCCTTCCCTGGCTATTGCATCGTGAGTTTGGTAGTTCTGCTGCCGGACAGGGCCTCTGACGAATGAAGTCCTGTGGGTAAAAAATAAAAGGTAAAAAGAAAAAAAGAACGAGACACTTGAGAGCCCCTGGTGTGGTTGAGCCGTAGTCTGGGCTTATCATGGTTGTGCCCCTCTCCCCATGCCCATGGTATCTTCAGAGCGTAATGGTGTACGTGAAGGACCTGCTTTGCCGTTTTGTAGGGATGGGGTTGGGGCCGCACTGCTACGTGTGCTCGGAACGTGCCAGGTGGTCTTGTTGTAGGTTACTCCGGGCGCGCTTAGCTATGTCCGGCCGCTTAACGGCCGGACTCGAGAATTGCCTTAAGAGGCTGCATTGTACTTCTGCCGCGAGAGCCGCTGTATGTTCCTCCGTTCGGAGAGAACGTTCAGTGTTTCTGTTGACCGTGATGAATCCTCGAGGGCCTGGCATCTTGAGCTTGAGGTATGCATAGTGCGGCACCGCGTTGAACTTTGCAAACGCGGTACGTCCGAGCAAGGCATGATAGCCGCCGCGGAACGGGACTATGTCGAAGATTAACTCCTCATTTCGGAAGTTATCCAGGGATCCGAAGACCACTTCCAGTGTAATCGAGCCTGTACAATTAGCTTCTACACCTGGTATGAAGCCTTTAAAGGTCGTTTTGGTAGGTTTAATCCCTGAGGGGTCTATGCCCATTTTGCGCACTGTATCCAGATAAAGCAGGTTCAGGCTGCTGCTGTCGTCCATCAGGACACTGGTTAGGTGAAATACATCGACGATTGGGTCTAAGACCAATGCGGTGAATCCTCCATGGTGGATGCTGGTGGGGTGGTCCCTTCGGTCAAAAGTGATCGGGCAGGAGGACCATGGATTGAACTTCGAGGCAACTGGCTCCATCGCGTAGACATCCCTGAGTGCACGCTTCCGCTCCCTTTTGGGTATGTGCGTTGCGTATATCATGTTCACCGTCCGCACCTGTGGGGGGAAACCCTTCTGTCCTCTATTGTTCGGCGGTCGGGTCTCTTCCTCGTCATCGCTATGCAACCCCTTGTCATTGTTTTTTGCAATTAACTTGCCTGCCTGCTTGAATACCCAACAATCCCTATTGGTGTGGTTAGCTGGCTTTTCGGGGGTGCCGTGTATCTGGCACAAGCGGTCGAGTATTCGGTCCAAATTGGACGGACCCGGAGTAGTTCTTTTGAATGGCTTTTTCCGCTGACCGGGTTTAGAGCCTCTGAATCCGGCATTGACTGCCGTATCCTCACTATTGTCACTGTTAATGTGGCGTTTGTTTTTGTTACGATGCGGCCTGCCATTTCGGTCCTTGAAATCCGGACTGCCAGAATTTTTGCTGAGGTTACTGCTTCGTGCTAGCCAGCTGTCCTCACCCGCGCAGAAGCGGGTCATGAGTGATGTGAGGGCTGCCATGGATTTCGGCTTTTCCTGTCCCAGGTGCCGGGCAAGCCACTCGTCGCGGATGTTATGCTTGAAGGCCGCGAGGGCCTCTGCATCTGGATAGTCGACGATTTGGTTTTTCTTGGTTAAGAACCATGTCTAGAATTGTCTGGCCAATTCGTCTAGCTGCTGAATTATGTGGCTTAGGTCATCGGCGTCTGGTGGTTGCACATACGTGCCTTGGAAGTTATCAAGGAATGCGGCTTCCAAGTCTTCCCAACTCCCAATTGACTCTGCTGGCAAGCTGTTGAGCCAATGCCGGGCTGGTCCTTCAAACTTGAGGGGAGGTATTTGATGGCATGAAGATCGTCACCGCGGGCCATGTGGATGTGAAGGAGGTAGTCTTCGATCCAAACTGCGGGGTCTGTTGTGCCATCATAGGATTCAATATTGACGGGTTTAAACCCTTCGGGGATTTGATGATCCATTACTTCATCTGTGAAGCATAGTGGGTGTGTGGCGCCTCTGTACTGGGCGATATCACGACGGAGCTCAAGGGAGCTCTGTCTATTTTGTTCGGCCCGGCCGAACTTACTGTGTCCAGTGCGATGGTTGTCGTCACGTATCGTGGGGCGCCCACGCAATCCATAGATCGATCTTGATTGTCTTGCCTTATCCTCCAATATATCTTGCAAGTCCGGAGCGTTCCCCTGTGGCCTTGTGCTTTTCGAGCGATGCCAGGGTACGGGTCTAGTGAAGGGCCTAGAGGCCTCTCTGTCGCGACCACGGGGTGGTCGGTCAGCCGTATTGTCTCCTGGTGATGCGGGTTCATACGCCTCCTCCTCTAATCGGGGGAGCAGCTTGCGTTTAGGGTAGCTTTTGGAGGGGCGTTCGAGCTCATGCTCTTCGGCCGCGAGGACTTCAGTCCATCTGTCGGCTAGCAGATATTGATCAGCTCTAAGCTGTTGCTGCTTTTTCTTGAGGCTGTTCACCGTGGCCATAAGCCTGCGTTTAAAACACTCTTGTTCGACGGGATCCTCAGGCACGACGAATTCGTCGTCGTCGAGGCTTGCCTCGTCTCCGGAGGGAGGCATATAATCCTCTACCTCTTCTTACGCCGCTCCGTCATAAGGGCTGGCGTCTCCGTCCTCCTGCGCTGCATCTTGCTGGAGTGGGTTGTCTTCGGCACTGTCCGGTGTATTATTATCTCCGGTGCCGGAGTCTTCATTCTTGCTGTGGCGGGATTTAGAGCGGCGCCGCTGACGCCGGCACTTGGGCTGCTTTTTGGAGGGGTCATCCTCCTCTGTTCCTTCGCCATTTTCATCTTTTGGGATATCCACCATGTATATGTCGTATGATGAGGTGGCTGTCCAGTGCCCAGCAGGCGCTGGTTCTTGGTCGTCTCCAGCATCATCGTCCATACCGTCGATGTCTTCGGAGTCGTAGTCTAGCATGTCGGTTAGATCGTCGACAACGGCTACCAAGTGGGTGGTGGGTGGGCTTTGAATTTCTTCGTCGTTCGCATCCCAACCGTCCTGACCGCAGTCCGGCCAGGGCTCTCCTGATAGCGAGAGATACTTTAGTGAACTCAAAATGTCGCCAAAAGGTGAGTGTTAAAAGATGCCCGCTGCGGTGAACTCCTTGATCGGCGCCCAATCGGATTCGATCGGGGAGGGCGCGGGAGGTGCGGAGTCCGGCGAGGAGTCCGGCACCTCGGAGTCACGAGCTTTATGAGGGACAAGGTCAGCGTTTGGCTCTATCGCCATGGAGGTTGCAGCCCCCGAGGCGGTGTCTAGGCATCCGTCCTCGATCTGCGCAGCCGGCTCCGAATTGAAGATCGGAGCGGTTTCGAGTGCGGCCTCCAGGGTACTGTCCGGCTGTAGAGCTAAATCATGCTTGCCGTGACAGTGTGGCACGCTCGGCTGTGGCTCGAATCCATCGAGGATCAAGTCCCCGCGGATGTCAGCCATGAAGTTCAAACTTCCAAATCTGACCTAACGGACAGGGGCGTAGCTTTCGATCTGCTCCAGTTGGCCAAGCGAGTAGGCCTGCAGCGCGAAGCCGCCGAATATGAAGATCTGTCCGAGGAGGAAGGTCTCACCCTGGACTGCGTCGTTGATGATGATTGAAGAAGCCATCGAGCCTATTGTTGACGGCACAGAGGAACTCTCAATGAAAGCACCAATGTCGGTGTCAAAACCAGCGGATCTCGGGTAGGGGGTCCCGAACTGTGCGTCTAGGCGGATGGTAACAGGAGACAAGGGACACGATGTTTTACCCAGGTTCGGGCCCTCTTGATGGAGGTAAAACCCTACGGCCTGCTTGATTAATATTGATGATGTGTGTTACAAGAGTGGATCTACCACGAGATCAAGGAGGCTAAACCCTAGAAGCTAGCCTATGGTATGATTGTTGTTCGTCCTATGGACTACAGCCATCCGGTTTTTATAGACACCGAAGAGGGCTAGGATTACACAAAGTCGGTTACAATGGTAGGAGATCTACATATCCGTATCGCCAAGCTTGCCTTCCACGCCAAGGAAAGTCCCATCCGGACACGGGACGAAGTCTTCAATCTTGTATCTTCATAGTCTTGGAGTCCGGCCGATTATGATAGTTCGGCTATCCGGACACCCCCTAGTCCGGAACTCCCTCACTCTCAAAGTAATATAAGTGAAGCATGAGATACTAGCAATTTCAACAAAAATAAGTCACCTCGTGCTCCAAAAGATATAAGTGAGGCACTAGAGCAAAAACTATCAAGCTCAAAAGATATAAGTGAAGCACATAGAGTATTCTAGCAAATTCTAATAAAATAGGCTTCTCCGAAAATGTGTGTACAGCAAGGATGATTGTGGTAAACTAAAAAGCAAATAATAATATAATACACGATGCTCCAAGCAAAACTCATATCATGTGGCGAATAAAAATATAGCTCCAAGTAAAGTTACCAATGAGCGAAGACGAAAGAGGGGATGCCTTCCCGGGGCATCCCCAAGCTTAGGCTTTTGGCTATCCTTGAATATATTGGGGTGCCATGGGCATCCCCAAGCTTAGGCTCTTGCCACTCCTTATTCCATAGTCCATAAAAGCTTTACCCAAAACTTGAAAACTTCACAACACAAAACTCAACAGGAAATCTTATAAGCTCCGTTAGTGAAAGAAAGAAAACCACCACATAAGGTACTGTAACGAACTCATTCTTTATTTATTTTGGTGTTAAACCTACTGTATTTCAACTTCTCTATGGTTTATAAACTATTTTACTAGCCATAGATGCATCGAAATAAGCGAACAACACAAGAAAAACAGAATCTGTCAAAAACAGAACAATCTGTAGCAATCTGTAACTAATGCAAACTTATGGAACTCTAAAATTCCTAACAAAATAGGAAGTCCTGGACAATTTGTCTATTGATCAGAAGAAACTAGAATCAACGCAAAAGCACGTTTCTGTGATGTAACAAAACTAAATTCGTGCGCGCAAAGTTTCTGTTTTTTAGCAGAATCAAATCAACTATCATCATAGGTTATCCTATAGGTTCTACTTGGCACAAACACTAACTAAAAGATAAAAACACATCTAAACAGAAGGTAGATGCAATATTTATTACTAAACAGGAAAAAAACAAAAAGCAGAAATAAAATTGGGTTGCCTCCCAACTAGCGCTATCGTTTAACGCCCCTAGCTAGGCATAAAAGCGAAGATAGATCTAACGAGCGCCATCTTTGGCACTAAATTCATAAGTAGCCCGCATGATAGATTCATAAGGTAATTTGACTTTCTTTCTTGGAAAGTGCTCCATGCCTTTCTTTAATGGAAATTGGAATCTAATATTCCCTTCCTTCATATCAATAATCGCGCCAATCGTTCTAAGGAAAGGTCTACCAAGAATAACAGGGCAAGAAAGATTGCAATGTATATCAAGAACGATAAAATCTACGGGCACCAAATTTCTATTTGCAACAATGAGAACATCATTGATCCTTCCGATTGGCTTTTTAATGGTGGAATCCGCAAGGTGCAAATTTAAAGAGCAATCACCAAGATCATGGAAACCTAGAATATCACATAAAGTTTTCGGAATCGTGGAAACACTAGCACCCAAATCACACAAAGCAAAACACTCATGATCTTTGATTCTAATCTTTATAGTAGGTTCCCACTCATCATTAAGTATTGTAGGTATAGAAACTTCCAAATTAAGTTTCTCATCATAAGATTGCATCAAGGCATCAACGATATGTTTGGTAAAAGCTTTATTTTTACTATAAGCATGAGGATAATTAACAACGGATTGCAACAAGGAAATACAACCTTCTAAAGAACAATTATCATAATCAAAATCCTTGAAATCCGAGATAGTGGGTTCAATACTATTTGAAGTTGTGACCTCTCCAATCCCACTTTTACCAAATTTAGCATCAAGATCTAAAAACTCTGAATTCTTGGGACGCCTTCTAGGTAAAGTTGACTCATCATCGGTCCCATAATTATCAAGATTCATATTGCAAAACATAGATCTAATAGGAGACACATCAATAACTTTAAGATCTTCATCGTTATTTTCATGGAAACTAGAAGAACACGCTTTTATAAAGCAATCTTTCTTTGCACACAGTCTAGAGGTTCTTTCCTTGCACTCATCAATGGAAATTCTCATGGCTTTGAGAGACTCATTGATATCATGCTTAGGAGGAGAAGATCTAAGTTTAAGAGAATCAACATCAAGCGAAAGTGTATCAACGTTCCTAGCCAAATCATCAACTTTGAGCAATTTTTCTTCAAGCAAAGCATTAAAATTCTTTTGAGAAATCATAAGTTCTTTCACACTATTCTCAAAATCAGAGGGCATCTTATTAAAATTGCCATAAGAATTATTGTAGGAGTTTCCATAATTATTAGAGGAATTACTAGGGAACGGTCTAGAATTAAAGTTTCCTCTATAAGCATTGTTTCCAAAACTATTCCTACCAACAAAATTCGCATCCATAGATTCATTGTTATTCTCAATCAAAGTAGACAAAGGAATATCATTGGGATCAAGAGGAGTATTTTTAGTAGCAAATATTTCATAAGTACATCCATCTTTCCACTCAAAACATTGATTTCTTATATAGCATGCACTTTTTACTAGAAGATCTTTCGGTGTGCCATTGAGAATAATTGGCCATAATATTATCAAGAAGTTTTGTAGCATCTCCTAATGTGATTTCCACAAACGTGCCTCCCGCGGCCGAATCTAAGAGATTTCTAGAAGCAAAGTTCAAACCGGCATAAAATTTTTGTATGATCATCCATAAATTCAAACCATGAGTAGGGCAACTGCGAAGCATCAATTTCATTCTTTCCTAAGATTGGGCAACATGCTCATGATCAAGTTTTTTAAAATTCATGATATCGTTCCTAAGAGTGATAATCTTAGCGGGAGGAAAATACTTAGAGATAAAAGCATCTTCGCACTTGTTCCAAGAATCAATACTATTTTTAGGCAAAGACGAAAACCAAACTTTAGCACGATCTCTAAGTAAAAACGGAAATAACTTCAATTTGACAATATTGTTATCCGTATCTTTCTTCTTTTGCGTATCACACAAATCAACAAAGTTGTTTAGATGAGTAGCGGCGTCTTCACTAGGAAGGCCGGCGAATTGATCTTTCATAACAAGATTCAGTAAAGCAGTATTGATTTCACAAGACTCAACATCATTAAGAGGAGCAATCGGAGTACTAAGGAAATCATTATTATTGGTATTCGAGAAATCACACAATTTGGTATTATCTTGCGCCGTGGCAACAAGTAATCCAACACACAAGTAAACAGAAAAAGGCAAGCGAACAAGAGAGGAGGAGATTGGGAAAGAGAGGGCAAATAAAACAGCAAGGGTGAAGTGCGGGAGAGGAAAACGAGAGGCAAATGGCAAATAATGTAAATGCGAGGGAGATGAGTTTGTGATGGGTACTTGGTATGTCTTGACTTGGGCGAAGACCTCCCCGGCAATGGCGCCAGAAATCCTTCTTGCTACGTCTTGAGCTTGCGTTGGTTTTCCTTGAAGAGGAAAGGGTGATGCAGCAATAGTAGCATAAGTATTTCCCTCAGTTTTTTAGAACCAAGGTATCAATCAGTAGGAGGCTCCTCAAAAGCCCCACGCACCTACACAAACAAACAAAGAACTCGCAACCAACGCAATAAAGGGGTTGTCAATCCCTTCACGGCCACTTGTGAAAGTGAGATCTGATAGAGATAGTATGATAAGATAAATTTATTTTTGGTATTTTATAAGATAGATATAAAACGTAAAGATGCAAATAAAAGTAGATTGGAAGCAAATATGATAAGAGATAGACCCAGGGGCCATAGGTTTCACTAGTGGCTTCTCTCAAGATAGCATAAGTATTACGGTGGGTGAACAAATTACTGTCGAGCAATTGATAGAAAAGTGAATAATTATGAGATTATCTAGGCATGATCATGTATATAGGCATCACGTCTGCAACAAGTAGACCGACTCCTGCCTGCATCTACTACTATTACTCCACACATCGACCGACACCTGCCTGCATCTAGAGTATTAAGTTCATAAGAACAGAGTAACGCTTTAAGCAAGATGACATGATGTACAGGGATAAACTCAAGCAATATGATATAAACCCCATCTTGTTATCCTCGATGGCAACAATACAATACGTGCCTTGCAACCCTTTCTGTCACTGGGTAAGGACACCGCAAGATTGAACCCAAAGCTAAGCACTTCTCCGATGGCAAGAAAGATCAATCTAGTAGGCCAAACCAAACTGATAATTCGAAGAGACTTGCAAAGATAACTCAATCATACATAAAAGAATTCAGAGAAGATTCAAATATTATTCATAGATAAACTTGATCATAAACCCACAATTCATCGGGTCTCGACAAACACACCGCAAAAAGAGTTTACATCGAATAGATCTCCACAGGAGAGGGGGACAACATTGTATTGAGATCCAAAAGGAGAGAAGAAGCCATCTAGCTAATAACTATGGACCCGTAGGTCTGTGGTAAACTACTCACAGCTCATCGGAGGGGCTATGGTGTTGATGTAGAAGCCCTCCATGGTCGATTCCCCCTCCAACGGAGCACCGGCGAAGGCTCCAAGATGGGATCTCGCGGATACAGAAGGTTACGGCGGTGGAAATTGTGTTTCGGTTGCTCCCTGGATGTTTTCGGGGTACGTAGGCTTATATAGGAGGAAGAAGTACGTCGGTGGCCGCTCGAGGGGCCCACGAGACAGGGGGGCGTGCCCAATAGGGGGGGCGCCCTCCTATCTCGTGGCTGCCTCGGCTGCTTCTTGACTTGCACTCCAAGTCCTCTGGATCACATTCGTTCCAAAAATCACGCCCCCGAAGGTTTCATTCCGTTTGGACTCCGTTTGATATTCCTTTTCTTCGAAATACTGAAATAGGCAAAAAACAGCAATACGGGCTGGGCCTCCGGTTAGTAGGTTAGTCTTGAAAATGATATAAATGTGTAAATTAAAGCCCATAAACATCCAAAAGGGGTAATATAATAGCATGGAACAATCAAAAATTATAGATACGTTGGAGACGTATCAAGGTCGGGATCGTGCGATGGTTAACTCCTACCAACCTTTCCCTAGGAGCATGCGCGTAGTACTTTGTTTTGATGACATGTAGATTTTTGCAATAAGTATGTGAGTTCTTTATGACTAATGTTGAGTCCATGGATTATACGCACTCTCACCCTTCCACCATTGCTAGCCTCTCTTGTGCTGTTGTCGGAGTAATTGACCACGGGTAGCCTAGCCGGCTCCCCCTGGTTCTTGACAAAATAATCAGGCTGATCAAACCGTCAAGCATCCAAGACGCAGGGTCGCCTTCCCCTGGCGGGCTACCCCCTTGGCCGGCTACCGGGGCGGCCTGGCCAAGAGCCCTCCCAAAGAAAGCCGGCCACCACATGGCCGACTCCATAAAAGCCGGCCAACACATGGCCGACTCCGTAAAGCCGGCCATCGCACGGCCGACTCCGTAAAGCCGGCCCCCAATAGACGGCCCAGATCAGGCACTCGGAGCTTGTTCCAGCATAATGACGACGAGACAGGGCGTGGCAACAGTGAGATACGCCGCCCCCGAATCCCAGATTTCGCATGGCTACAGTGCGCCGTACGGGGCTGCCATGAGCCGTCCCGCGCGGCACTGTTACCCTGCTGACCATGACATCACCCACGATAAACTGACGGTACGGCCCACAGGCGGCGGGCCCCTTTGGCCAGAGGGGCATCTGAAGGCGGCCGCACGCCCCCTAGTCGGCCAGGGATGAAGCCGGCTCTCCCCAGCCGGCTTGATCCCTCCCTCGAAGAATGAGCCTTATTAAGGAGACAAGACGAGGTGAGGCTACAGTGAGCGCGCGCAAGGCGGCGGCACTGTAGCCACACTTACCTCGACCAAGCCCTCGTCATCAAAGGTGAGGCGACAGTAACCAGCCCCCAACAAGACCCCCAAGCGGTCGGGCCTACCTGTCTACCAAGAAGCTGGCAGCTGGCGGGACCCACTAGTCGGTGGGCTCCAGCTGTCCGTGGAGAAGCCGGCCAGCGTAGACACTGATGGCTGGGCCCAGGCCTGGCCGGATTACCATTGTACCCCCGGGGGGGTAGGCCTATATAAACCCCTGGGGCACCCATGCAAATGGTTGGACCCTGATAGATTTAGACACAACGTTGAGAGGAGAAGAGAGCTAGCGTGGCCCCCTCTTCCTCCTCTCGCCAAACAGCTCAAGGAGCCTCTTGTAGCTACTTGTTGATCTAGTGATCATGCGGAGACCCCGCAAAGCTTGACGGGGGTGTTATCTCCACGGAGAGCCCCGAACATGGGTAAGATTCGCCGGCGTGCATGTCTTTGCCTTATCCCGTTTCCAGGCACCGGCGACGTCTTATTGTCTCCCACAATGATAAGCTACCCATTGGCATATGTCGCACCAACCACCCGACATTTGGCGCCCACCGTGGGGCCAGATGCACCGTCATCCGGAGACCTGTTCTGGACGGGAACCCTCTTCCTTCCCCGCGAGCGTAGCCAGCCCGGCACGCCCGATGGCGCTTGCCCTGACGAGCTGCGAGGTGTCGATGGCGCCTGCGTGGCGAGCTGCCTCGCCGATCTCCTTAGCGAGGCTCGCATCTCCGACGAGCCCGCATCTGATGCGTGCACCGGCTGCATCGAGAGCCGCCTCGTCAGCCTCCTCGACCAACTCCACGTCTCCAGCGAGCCTGCTATGGATTTGGAGTCGGTCGGTTCCACCGACCCGATGCTTGTCGACTCCGACACCGCATTGCTCGACGCTTTCCCCACCAACGTGGTGGTCTTTGATGATCCTCTCCCGCAAGCCGATAGTGGTGGCAGCACCGTCACCGAGGTGCTGGTCATCAGCCACACAGTCGCCTCCAGCGAGAACACCCACGACGCCCTGCAAGCGGCGCTGCAGGACCTGTCTGTCCCCATCCCGGCCGACGCTGACGCCGAGGCGCTGGAGGCTCGCCACCTTGCCCTCGTCGCGGAGGGCTAGAAGCTAGCCACCATGAGATGCCTCACCGAGGCCCACCAGAGCGAGGTCGACCGCGCCGCCTTCGGAACGCCGCCTCCCGACGGACCGAGCCGGGCCGGCGTTGTCAAGAAACGCGGCGCGGCCATCGCCGACATGCTAGGGGCAGAATGCCCAATCTACGCCATGCCTCTCGAGAACCTACGCGCCGCCCACTCGGTCGTAGACGAGCTGAACGGAGTAGGGGCCGACGAGCTCCCCTACATGACCAGGCGAATCCAACAGCCGATCGACGCGGCCGCAAAGCGGCACGAAGCCGGCATCCGCGCCAAAAGCCCTCCCCCGCGCCGAGAGCACGGCGCGACGTCGTGTACGCCAACTGCGGGCGGAGCCCAGACAAGGCAGGAAAAGGAGCCGGTTGCCAGTCGCAGACGGACTCAAGTCACTATCGAGCGCGACACAGAAGGCTGCCCTCGAGCCGTGGAGCGACGAGGCGATCCGCCTCCTCTGCCGCCTCATGGGGAGAGATATCCCACCCCACCGCCTGTCACGCATCCGACTCTTAGCGGCCGACTAGGTCGCCGCGAAGGAGTCGGCGAAAACGATGCCCGCCATTGGATCGACCGCCTCGCGCGATCCCTGGCATTGGAACAAGAAGATGATGTCGGCCCGCCTTGCTTTGGCCCCCGCATCCGCGATGAGCCCTTCCCCAAAGGGTTCTCGCTCCCAAGAGACACGCCCAAATACAATGGCTCCGTGAAGCCGGAGGATTGGTTGATTGACTACTCCACCGCGGTTCGCATAGCGGATGGCAACAGGCGTGTTGCCGTAAAATACGTCCCCCTGATGCTCCAGGGCACGGCGCGCACCTGGCTCAATAGCCTCAAGCCCTACAGCATCAACAGCTGGCTCGACTTCATGGAAGCCTTCATCCGCAACTTCACCAGCACCTACAAGCGGGCCCCCAAGCCCCGACAGCTCTCCTTGTGCATACAAGGACCCAACAAGTCGACTCGTGACTACCTTACGCATTGGGCCGAGCTTCGAAACTCCTGCGAAGGGGTGCACGAGGTTCAAGCAATAGAGTACTTCATGGCAGGGTGCCGAGAAGGCACCCTCCTCAAGCACCGGTTCCTCTGCGACGAGCCGACTACCCTCGACGAGCTGCTGATCATCGCGGACAAATACGCCATGGCCGACTCCTCCATGAAGACCAAGCTTCGAGTCGACGCTTCCGGGTAGGTGCTTGCACCGGCTCCCAAGACGCCGGCTGGAGAGTCCACTCGGCGCCCGTACCAGAATGACAACAAGCGCCAGGCTCCGATGCCGACTTCGCCAGTCGGCAAGTAGCCCACAGTCAAAGACGAACAACCTGAGGGGCAGCCCGCGCCCAAGAAGCAGAAGGGCGGCAGGCCGGCTTGGCAGCCGGCTTTCTCCTATGAACAAGCACTTGATGCCCCGCAAGTTCCACAGCGGCGCGGAGGCCTCCAACCACACCACTTGGAAGTGCCATTGGCTCACATGAATCTCCAAAGGCGAGGGACTGGTGCCGCCTCCGCCTGCTGGTCAGCCGCCTCCGGCTCCTCAACAGTCGGCCGCTCGGCCAGCAGTCGGAGCCGTCCACGACGAGTTCCCTGACGAGCATGCCGCCTACGTCGTCTTCACGAGCCAACCAGAAGATCGGCGAAGTCGGCGCCGACAACACCAAGAAGTCAACGCGGTCGCATCCAACAACCCCGAGTTCATGCACTGGTCAGAGAAACCTATCAGTTGGAGCCGGGCCGATCACCCAGAGGTGATGCCGTCACTCGGATCTTATGCATTGGTTTTAGATGCCACCCTCGCAACGGATCGGCGGGCAGCCCGATTCTCCCGCGTGCTGATAGATGGCGGAAGCAGCATCAACATATTGTACTGTGATACCATGGAGAAGCTGAACGTCAAGGCAAAACAGCTCATGCCGAGTCAGACTATGTTTCATGGCATTGTACTCGGCTTGTCCTTTGCTCCGATCGGCAAGATCAAGATAGACGTCCTCTTTGGAGACAAAGATCATTTCCGCCGAGAAGCAGTATGGTTTGAGGTAGTGGATTTGGAGAGCCCTTACCACGCACTGCTTGGCCGACCCGCATTGGCCAAGTTCATGGTTGTACCCCACTAAGCCTACCTCAAGATGAAGGTGCCGAGTTCCAAGGGCGTCATCACCATATCCGGAGACTAGAAGAAATCCGCTGAGTGTGCGGCTGCTAGCAGCCGGCTGGCCGAGTCCCTCGTGATTGCTGAAGAGAAGAAGATGTTGGACCGAGTCGTGGCCATGGCCGGCAAACAGCCGGCCCTGTCCCCCGATTCAAAGGAATGTGAGGCTCAGTGTTCTTTCCAGCCGGCCAAAGAAACCAAGAAGATACCTCTGGACCCGGAGCACCCCAAGAGATATGCGGTCATGGGAACCGGCCTTGACAACAAATAGGAAAGCGAGCTCGTTGATTTCATCCGTGAGAATCGGGACATCTTTGCATGGTCTCCCAAAGACATGACGGGTGTCCCGACAGATTTCGCTGAGCAAAAGCTACACGTACGGAAGGATGCCAAACCGGTCAAACAGCCCTTGTGCCGCCTATCAGAGGAAAAGAGAAGAGTAGTCGCAGAGGAAATAGCCCGACTTCTGGCAGCCGGCTTCATCATGGAGGTTTTCTTCCCCGAGTGGCTTGCCAACCCGGTCCTGGTGCTGAAGAAGAACAAACAATGGCGCATGTGTATTGACTACACCAGCCTCAACAAAGCCTGCCCCAAGGATCCTTTTGCCCTGCCAAGGATTGATCAAGTGATAGACTCCACAGCCAGATGCGAGCTGTTGAGTTTTCTGGATGCTTACTCAGGCTACCACCAGATAAAATTTGACCCAGCTGACCGCTTGAAGACAGCCTTCATCACACGATTCAGAGCTTTCTTCTACCTGACTATGACATTTGGCTTGAGAAACGCCGGTGCCACTTTTCAGCGTTGCATGCAGAAATGCCTCCTCAAGCAACTCGGCAGAAATGCTCACGTCTATGTAGACGATATTGTGGTGAAGACGGAGAAGCGCGGCACCCTGCTGGAAGACCTTAAAGAGACGTTCGAGAATGTGCGCCGGTTTCATGTCAAGCTCAATCTAGAAAAATGCGTCTTCGGAGTGCCAGCCGGCCAGCTCCTAGGCTTCCTGGTCTCCGAATGCGGCATCGAATGCAACCCGGTGAAGATCAAGGCTATAGAGAGAATGGAGATTCCTACCAAGCTGAGAGATGTCCAGAAATTTACCGGATGCTTGGCCTCCCTCAACCGCTTCATAAGCCGGCTCAGGGAGAAGGCCCTCCCTCTCTATCAACTCATGAAGAAGTCCACTCACTTCGAGTGGAACGAGTTAAAGAAGATGCTGTCCATGCCGCCTGTCCTAGCGGCACCAACCGAGAAAGAGCCCATGCTCCTATACATTGCCGCCGCTAGCAGAGTGGTCAGCACTGTCATCGTGGTTGAACGCCCGGAAGAGGGCCGAGTTCAGCCAGTCCAGAGGCCGGTCTATTACCTGAGTGAAGTACTGTCCACATCAAAGCAAAACTATCCACACTATCAGAAGATGTGCTATGGCGTGTACTTCACCGCCAAGGAGCTCAAGCCCTACTTCCAAGAACACCCCATCACGGTCGTATGCACTGCCCCGCTGGCCAAGATCATAGGCAGCCGGGATGCATCCAGCCGGGTGGCCAAATGGGCCATTGCGTTGGCCCCGTATACGATCTTCTATCAACCCCGCACCGCCATCAAGTCCCAAGAATTGGCCGACTTCCTCGTCGACTCGGCAGAGACCCAGTACCTGCCGCCTGCGCCCGACTCCACCCATTGGCGGATGCACTTCGATGGATCCAAGATGCGCACCGGCTTGGGAGCCGGCATCGTCCTCACCTCTCCCAAGGGCGACAAGCTCAGATACACATTGCAAATTCATTTTGCCGCCTCCAACAATGTGGCCGAGTACGAGGCGCTCATACACGAACTCCGGCTAGCCAAAGAGCTCGGCATCCGCCGGATCCTGTGTTATGGCGACTCGGACTTGGTAGTCCAACAATCATCCGGCGACTGGGACGCCAAGGACGCAAACATGGCGAGCTACCGCTTCCTCGTTCAGCAACTCAGCGGATATTTTGAAGGGTGCGAGTTCCTCCATGTGCCACGAGCCGACAACGAGCAAGCTGATGCCCTGGCATGAATAGGCTCCACCCGGCAAGCTATACCAACCGGCATCTCCCTCCAACGCCTCCTTAAGCCGTCTGTCAAACCGGCTCCGGAGTCCGATTCCATCTTCGTGCCGCCTGACCCCGGCGCAGTCGAAGCCGGCTTGGGGAACCAAGCAGGGGGCTCGGGGACTTCGACAGGCGGCTCGGGGACTGTTGTAGTCTTACCTGGACCGGGGACTTCAGAACACGGCTCGGGGACTACTGCAGTCGGCCCGGGGACTGCATCAACACCACAGGTGATGGCCGATTACAACTCCTCACCACCCAGCCCACCCGCCCTGGTCGTGGTAGCCACCTTGACAACAGAAGAAGTCACAGCTCCATCATGGGCCCAGCCCATCCTCAAATTCCTGATTAACACGGGATTGCCGACTGATGAGATCTCGGCATGACAAGTCCAACACCGAGCCGGAGCTTATACAATCATGAACCGAGAGCTTGTTAGGCGTAGTGTCACTGGAGTTTTCCAGCGCTGCGTCGAGCCAGAGAAGGGCATAGCAATCCTCGAAGATATACACCAAGGCGAATGCGGCCACCATGCAGCCTCAAGATCACTCGTCACCAAAGCTTTCCTCCATGGTTTCTTTTGGCCGACTGCTTTGGACGATGCCAAGGAACTAGTCAAACACTGCAAAGGCTGCCAAGTCTTCAGCTCCAAGCAACACCTGCAGGCTTCTGCACTCAAGACCATCCCCCTCACTTGGCCCATTGCCATTTGGGGGTTGGATATGGTGGGCCCATTCAAGACTGCACGCGGTGGCATGACACATCTGCTTATCGCCGTGGACAAATTTACCAAGTGGATTGAAGCAAAGCCGATCAAGAAGCTGAATGGGCCGACTGCCGTAACATTCATCCCAGATATCACAACCCGGCACGGCGTTTCCGTATGCCGCCTCGGGCAGCCGGCTCGGCCGGTGAGCCTGCGCCTTGATGGTCGGACACCGGCTGGCGGCGTGGTAGCGGCTCGGCCTCGTCATCATCCGGCCAATCCTCGAAGGTGGCGAGCAGCCCAGAGCCACCTAGCTCGCCTCCTCCCCCCACGGCGTCGTCTTCCAAGGCGGCCGCCCCCAAGTCGGGGTCGTCGAAGTCGTCCGCCACGCGATCAGGGGCAAACTCGCGTTCCGCCCCTGTGGTCCCGGCCGGCAGATGAAGGAGGGGATTCTGATTAAAAGAAGAAAAATCCGACTGGTCAGAAGTCGGCCAGAAAGGAAAACTCGGCAACAAAGAAAAAGAGGAAAGAAAAAAGATTACCATGGGTGGTGCATTGGCGCGAGAGTACGGCGCCTTGCCATACTGCCAGTCTTAAGTAAGCTTGTAGTTGGCGATGTAGTTCACCATGTAAGACACCTCGTCGTGAGGCATCTCCCTGGTGCTGAATCAGGCGCTCATCTGGCTTATCAGATGAGGGCGGCCTTGAAGCGGGAGCACCCGGCGCTCCAAGAAGGCGGCAATCAGATCAAGGTCGGTCACGCCCTCCGACTAGATCAGCACCCGAAGCCGCGCGACGGCGCCTCCCCCAGCCGATGTTAGCTACCTGGCCCGATAAGACCATGAGGGTTGCCTCCCAGCCGGCGGGCCGGCTATGTAAGCCGGCAGGTTGACGTAGTCGCCTTGCGGGGCGACGTTCTTCACGTAAAAATAAGACTTCTGCCAAAGCTTCACCGACTGGATCAGCGCAATGGCCGGGAACGGGTTGTCAGTCGTCATCCACCGCATGGCGATGAAGGCTCCACATGGGGCCGGCATGCTCGCGGTGACGGTGCCGAGCTTGGACTGGAAGAACTCCCCCCATAGCTCGAGGGTGGGGAGAACGCCGAGGAAGCCTTCGCACAGAGTGACAAAGGCCAACAGCAGCACCACCGTGTTTGGAGTGAGGTGGTGCGGCTGCAGATGGTAGAACTCGAGGAACGAGCAGAAGAAGCCGCTCGCGGGGAGGCCGATGCCGCGCAGGCAGTGAAAGCGGAAGATCACCCGCTCGCCCTCCTCCAGCGCCGGTGAAATATCCCCCTCCCGCGCGAGCCGGACCTGAACGAGCTCCTTGCCCAGCAACCTCCGCGTCTTGCGAAGGAAATCGATGTGGTCTTCGTGGACGTTGGAGCCGTCCCAGTTGCTCGACGTAGGAGCCATAAGGACGGGAAGGCGCCTGGAGACGCGCAGCAGCGGAGGACAACCGGGTCGGCGGCGGCGAGGCAGCGGCACGCCCAGGAAAGTGGCTGGGCGGTGGCACGGCGGAGCATTGCTGCTGCGGCGGCGGGGTAGAAGGAGAAGGAGAGAGAGATGGGACTGGGGCGAGCGCGTGTGCGTCAGCCGCTCTCCCCCTCCCCCTACTTATAGCCTCGTGTGGCGAAGCCGAGGAGGCGAGGCGTGGGGGGACGTGGGATTAACTGCCCCACTCCCCCACGTCCCGCGATTCTGTGCAATAACAGCGTGCGGAAACCGCCGCTGGAAGGCGAGCGGCCAGATCGGGCCACAAAGGATCCTCGCTTGGGCCGAGGCGTGGTAGTGGCGGGCCCCGGTCTGCAGTGGCGTCCCGTTAGGCGCGTGGGCTGGCAGACCCCTCTGGTCAGAGGGTGCCATGTGGCGCATAAGCGGTGGGCGGTCAGACCGTAGCTTGGCTCGCGCGCCAACTCGTTCCTGCCTTTGAATTTCAAAGGAGACTTCGCCGAGAAGGCAAGCATAAAGCGATGCCGGCTCCTAGCTGTCGGCTCTTCAGGATAGGAAGCTGATTGAGCTTCTAGTTCCCTTCGTAGCCACGAAGCACAACCAGCTTCGGGGAATACTGTCGGAGTAATTGACCACGGGTAGCCTAGCCGGCTCCCCCTGGTTCTTGACAAAATAATCAGGCTGATCGAACCGTCAAGCATCCAAGACGCAGGGTCGCCTTCCCCCGACCGGCTACCCCCTTGGCCGGCTACCGGGGCGGCCTGGCCAAGAGCCCTCCCAAAGAAAGCCGGCCACCACATGGCCGACTCCATAAAAGCCGGCCACCACATGGCCGACTCCGTAGAGCCGGGCATCGCACGGTCGACTCCGTAAAGCCGGCCCCCAATAGACGGCCCAGATCGGGCACTCGGAGCTTGTTCCAGCATAATGACGACGCGACAGGGCGTGGCAACAGTGAGATACGCCGCCCCCGAATACCGGATTTCGCATGGCTACAGTGCGCCGTACGGGGCTGCCATGACCCGTCCGGCGCGACACTGTTGCCATGCTGACCATGACATCACCCACGATAAACTGACGGTACGGCCCGCAGGCGGCGGGCCCCTTTGGCCAGAGGGGCATCTGAAGGCGGCCGCACGCCCCCTAGTCGGCCAGGGATGAAGCCGGCTCTCCCCAGCCGGCTTGATCCCTCCCTCAAAGAATGAGCCCCATTAAGGAGACAAGACGAGGTGAGGCTATAGTGAGCGCTCGCAAGGCGTCGGCACTGTAGCCACGCTTACCTCAAGCAAGCCCTCATCATCAAAGGTGAGGCAACAGTAACCAACCCCCGACAAGACCCCCAAGCGGTGGGGCCTACCTGTCTACCAGGAAGCCGGCAGCCGGCGGGCCCCAGCTGTCGGCGGAGAAGCCGGCCAGCGTAGACACTGACGGCTGGGCCCAGGCCCGGCCGGATTACCATTGTACCCCCGGGGGGTAGGCCTATATAAACCCCATGGGGCACCCATGCAAAGGTTTGGACCCTGATAGATTTAGACACAACTTTGAGAGGAGAAGAGAGCTAGGATGGCCTCCTCTTCCTCCTCTCGCCAAACAGCTCAAGGAGCCTCTTGTAGCTACTTGTTGATCTAGTGATCATGCGGAGACCCCGCAGAGCAGGACTAGGGGTGTTATCTCCACGGAGAGCCCCGAACCTGGGTAAGATTTGCCGGCGTGCATGTCTTCGCCTTATCCCGTTTCCAGGCACCGGCGACATCTTATTAGCTCCCACAATGATAAGCCACCCGTTGCCATATGTCGCACCAACCACCCGACAGCCGTGCAATTTCTGCCGGTACCATACATCCACCATTATCTTCCTCAAAACAGCCATTATACCTACCTATTATGGCATTTCCATAGCAATTCTGAGATATATTGTCATGCAACTTTCCACTGTTCCGTTTACTATGACACGCTTCATTATTGTCATATTGCTTTGCATGATCATGTAGTTGACATTGTATTTGTGGCAAAGCCACCGTTCATAATTCTTTCATACATGTCACTCTTGATTCATTGCACATCCTGGTACACTGCCGAAGGCATTTACATAGAGTCATATTTTGTTCTTAGTATCGAGTTGTAATTCTTAAGTTGTAAGTAAATAAAAGTGTGATGATCTTCATTATTAGAGCACCGTCCCAGTGAGGAAAGCATGATGGAGACTGATTGCCCCACAAGTCGGGATGAGACTCCGGACAAAAAAAAAGAGGCCAAAAAAAGAGAAGGCCCAAAAAATGAGAGAAAAAGAGAGAAGGGGCAATGCTACTATCCTTTTACCACACTTGTGCTTCAAAGTAGCACCATGATCTTCATGATAGAGATTCTCCTATGTTGACACTTTCATATACTAGTGGGAATTTTCATTATAGAACTTGGCTTGTATATTCCAATGATGGGCTTCCTCAAATGCCCTAGGTCTTCATGAGCAAGCAAGTTGGATGCACACCCACTTAGTTTCTTTTTGAGCTTTCATACACTTATAGCTCTAGTGCATCCGTTGTATGGCAATCCCTACTCACTCACATTGATATCTATTGATGGGCATCTCCATAGCCCGTTGATACGCCTAGTTGATGTGAGACTATCTTCTCCTTTTTGTCTTCTCCACAACCACCATTCTATTCCACCTATGGTGCTATGTCCATGGCTCACGCTCATGTATTGCGTGAAGACTAATTTTTTTTGAGAATACTAAAGTATGAAACAATTGCTTGGCTGAAACCGGGGTTTTGCATGATTTAAATATTTTGTGTGATGAAGACAGAGCATAGCCAGACTATATGATTTTGTAGGGATAGCTTTCTTTGGCCATATTATTTTGAGAAGACACGATTGCTTTGTTAGTATGCTTGAAGTATTATCACTTTTATGTCAATATTAAACTTTTGTTTTGAATCTTATGGATCTGAATATTCTTGCCACAATAAAGATAGATTACATTGATAAATATGTTAGGTAGCATTCCACATCAAAAATTCTGTTTTTATCATTTACCTACTCGAGGACGAGCATGAATTAAGCTTGGGGATGCTTGATATGTCTCCAGCGTATCTATAATTTTTGATTGTTCCATGCTATTATATTATCCATCTAGGATGTTTGATATGCATTTATATGTTGTTTTATATGATTTTTGGGACTAACCTATTAACATAGAGCCCAGTGCCAGTTTCTGTTTTCTCCTTGTTTTTGAGTTTTATAGAAAAGGAATACCAAACGGAGTCCAATTGACGTGCCAATTTTTGATGATTTTTTATGGACCAAAAGAAGGCCCCGGAGTAAAAGAGTTGGGCCAGAAGAGTCCCGAGCTGTCCACGAGGGTGGAGGGCGCGCCCTACACCCTGGGCGCGCCCCCCTATCTCGTGGAGGACTCGGAGACCCTCCTGACGTAAAACCGACGCCAAAAATTCCTACAAACACACAAACCCCCAGAAAGAAACCTAGATCGGGAGTTCCACCGCCGCAAGCCTCTGTAGCCACCAAAAACCTCTTGAGACCCTGTTCCGGCACCCTGCCGGAGGGGGGATCCATCACCGGTGGCCATCTTCATCATCTCGGTGCTCTCCATGACGAGGAGGGAGTAATTCACCCTCGGGGCTGAGTGTACGTACCAATAGCTATGTGTTTGATCTCTCTCTCTCTCTCTCTCTCTCTCTCTCTCTCTCTTGTTCTTGATATGGCACGATCTTGATGTACCGCGAGCTTTGCTACTATAATTGGATCTTATGATGTTTCTCCCCCTCTATTCTCTTGTAATGGATTGAGTTTTTCCTTTGAAGTTATCTTATCGGATTGAGTCTTGAAGGATTTGAGAACACTTGATGTATGTCCTTAATGTGCTTATCTGTGGTGACAATGGGATATCACACAATCTACTAGACGTATGTTTTGGTGATCAACTTGCGGGTTCAGTGACCTTGTGAACTTATGCATAGGGGTTGGCACACATTTTTGTCTTGACTCTCCGGTAGAAACTTTGTGGCACTCTTTGAAGTTCTTTGTGTTGGTTGAATAGATGAATCTAAGATTGTGTGATGCATATCGTATAATCATACCCGTGGATACTTGAGGTGACATTGGAGTATCTAGGTGACATTAGGGTTTTGGTTGATATGTGTCTTAAGGTGTTATTTTACTACGAACTCTAGGGTTGTTTGTGACACTTAGAAGAATAGCCCAACAGATTGATCGGAAAGAATAACTTTGAGGTGGTTTTGTACCCTACAATCAGTTCTTCGTTTGTTCTCTGCAATTAGTGACTTTGGAGTGACTCTTTATTGCATGTTGAGGGATAGTTATATGATCCAGTTATGTTATTGTTGTTGAGAGAACTTGCACTAGTGAAAGTATGAACCCTAGGCCTTGTTTCCTACCATTGCAGTACTGTTTATGCTCACTTATATTGCTTGCTACCTTGCTGTTTTTATATTTTCAGATTACAAAAACCTATATCTACCATCCATATTGCACTTGTATCACCATCTCTTCGCCGAACTAGTGCACCAATACAATTTACCATTGTATTGGGTGTGTTGGGGACACAAGAGACTCTTTGTTATTTGGTTGCAGGGTTGTGTGCGAGGAACCATCTTCATCCTACACCTCCCACGGATTAATAAACCTTAGGTCATCCACTTGAGGGAAATTTGCTACTGTCCTACAAACTGCTGAACTTGGAGGCCCAACAACGTCTACAAGAAGAAGGTTGTGTAGTAGACATCACTACTGCAGAGATTATTTGGGTTCAGACTCTTCTGCAAGAACTTGGAGTTGCTCACTCACCAGTTGCTCATCTTTGGTGTGACAATATTGGTGCCACATATTTGTCAGCAAATCCAATCTTTCATGCAAGGACCAAACACATAGAGGTGGACTGTCATTTTGTTAGAGAAAGAGTAGCACAGAAACTCCTGGATATTCGTTTCATTCCCACAGGTGATCAAGTTGTGGATGGCTTTAATAAAGCACTATCATGGTGCTAGTTGGAAGACTTCAAGAGCAATCTCAATTTGGTGAAGCTGTGATTGAGGGGGCATGTTAGATATTATTGTACGTATGTATGGTTGTATATAAACCGTATATACCTTCTGGTATAGCTAGTGCGGGTGTGTTGATACAATCTGGTAGTTAGCCTGTTGGGATTCCTCCTTATCTCTTGTATAGTTTGCTTGAGGATTAATCCACGCCTAATTACCGTATCTTGTAAACCATCTGCTCTATATAAACATGCGTGCATCCCTGCCAGAGGTACACGCTTTCATCCAATCTTTCAGAGAGAGGGAGGGTAGGCGCGGCGACGACGCAGGCGCCGGAGAGGAGTGAGAGAGCGGTGATGCGAAGCAAGAGATTAGAGGATCCACTTTCGACTGAGAGAAGGGTGCGCGAAGCGAGACTGTGAGAGTGACAGGGCAAATCGAGAAACTCTGAAATTTTTTCTACGTCACCGCCTCCAGCCCCTTGCAAAAGTGAACGGAAGGAATATTGTTGTTGCTATTGAGGAACAAACTATTGCTTATCTCCGGCTGCTAGATGTGCTTGCCGCCTCTTCTACATCCCACTAAATTTGTCTTTACTCGGAAGGAAGAAGGAAGGAAGTCAGAAAGGGAGGGATAAATAAAGGAGGAAGTGGTTGTATTGGCCTAGGGTGCTGACTTGAAGCTGATGTGTGCCACAGAAACTTGCGGATAACAGGATCTGCATATATCATCTTCTAGAAAAATACTGCACACAATAGTGCTATTGTTACTCCCTCTGTTTCATTATATAGTGCACATAGATGTTAGCTCCAATATCAATGCATGAGCTGGAGCTGTGAATTTTACCAGATTAACCTTGCATGCATGGTCTGCTACACACCCATGTTCGTGCTCTGCTGCGTGTGTCCCTTGATTCCAGCGAAGGGTAACTTGTCCAAAACAACTTTGTGCTGCATGCAAGCACCACATTCCGGAATTTTAGGCAAAAAACTATACGCACTACAAAAGGGAATGGAGGGAGTAGTTCATAAATATAGAATAATCCTATAGACTCATTTTGCAGGCATGAAAATTTTCATATAGCATCTTGTAAGGGAAAAAACTCTGCACGCACAATAGTAGCTACTATTATTGAGAGTGTATATCATGTCATGTACTCTATCCTAAATTCATTGCTGTTAGAGTTGCTTCGAACCATTATATACTGTTAACTTCTATATAGAAATTGATCATTTTTCAACTATAAATCTCCACGGCGATATCATGAAAAGAAATAACCATTGCATAGGTATTCTTAAAAATATTATCTCAAACATGGAAATCAGGTCCAAGTTCTAGCAGTTATGGAGGAGGGGTGATTGGAACTGGGTAGAGGAAAGGGCCATGCTGAAGATGGTTATTCTGTTGTGCTATATGGGGGTAACGAATGCACCAGTAAGTATATTCGATCTTCATCAAGTCTTCCATAACAAAGTCAGGTTGTTGGTGGCACATCCATGGTGAAACATGCAATATATCTTCCATTGGCATTGACACATCATAGTGAAGCTTCCTTCAATCCTGTCCTTGCAGGCTATCATGGACTTAACACGGCAGATGCCCTAGCAAGAGGACTTAGGTGTGGAGCCATTGCCGTTAGGTTAGCTTGAAGGGTTAAACGGGACAAAGGACACCGAGAGTTTTTACCCATGTTCGGCCCCTCTCAACGAGGTAAAAGCCTACTCCTGCTTTATGTTGTATTGCTTGCACTACAAAAAAAATACACTTCCGTGAGGATACGTGTTTGTCACAGTAGGTCGCGTTTTGTGTCATGCATGTACATCCATGACGATTTTATGACAGAATCAAGATAGTCATACCTGTGCTGTCGTTGAAGTGTTCCATGACATTACCAAAATTTTGTTATACTCGCCTTGTGTACAAAAAAATGGAGGTAGTAACTATATTTGACTTCCTTCCCCATTGCGGTGACGTCGACGATATTTTTTTGTGGTTTGGCGAAGTGCGTTCGACGGAGAACACCATTGAGGGAGACCACGGTAAGTCGTTCGCAAGTGCCGCCTACAAGCCGAGACAACCGCCTTATTTGCATCCAGGAAGTCCTTTACTAGTACTACTACTAGGAGTACTAGTGCGGTGAGATGGTTTCTCGAAGAAGACGATGGAGAAGCGGGGTCAGCGAAGAGTGAAATGATGGTTGCTTCATCCGTGCTTTGTGATTTGACGCCTCACTGCTTTGTGATTTGACGCCTCACTGCTTTGTGATTCGTGATAGAAGGGACAGGGGAGTAGACTCCATGCTCTATACTGTACTACATGCGTCCAAGCATGGGAGAAAGAGGAGAGACGTTGCATTTTTCTATTGCTTCAATCAATCAAACAGGGAGCTTCGGTTCCATCTTTTTGGCTTTGGCAACACTATCCACAATGGTTCCCATGATGCCAAAAGCTATTTTCACATTTGGCTACACATTGTGGATGCCCTTAACCGTACCACTTGGTTTTGCTCCTGTGTGCTATCTATACAAATCTCAATTATATTGATCTAAAAATTTATAGAATCAAGATTAGTAAAAAGGAGGTGATTTTGCCACGTAGATGGCGGGGGAGGTTTCTTATTTTCAGAGGACGTTGTCCTGGCGGTTTGCTAACATGCGGTCCCATGTGTCAGTGCTTTACCAAGCCGATCCGCGTCCCACATGAGGCAGAACAACGGCAGAAGCAACACGTGGTTAAGTTGAAGAAGATGAGGGAGAAGCGGATTTAGCAACGAGTGAAATGATGGTTGCTTCGTCCCTCCAACTTCTTTTTTTAGCATTATTACTTCATCCCTCCAACTTAACTGCGGGAAAGGTGCAGCCTTGTGATTTGACGCCTCATTGCTCATTACTACGCCGGCGCCATGACTGGGGTGCTTCACCCCGGCTGCTCTGCACTGTATTCTGGTATGGCACATGGACCTAGTAGCTTGATGTCCCACATGTCGGCGAAAGGGACTAGAAGATTTATGAAAGCGAGCACTCCACTCTTACGACGGAGGAGTAGACGACACGACGGCCCAGTGCACTGTCACTTGTACTGTATAGTACTATAGTTTTGCTGTTTCGCACGATCCATTGATACAAACCCGATTAAACAGGAAAGGGCGGGATTTTTCCCGCACGGTAGATGATACTGGCCATACATTTCAAAGGAAATTTTAATGTATGCAAACTAAATAATTATAAGTAACAATATGATATCTAGTAAAACTAAAAACACATATGATTTATTGTGTTAGAGTGTAGTAGTAGTGCTGTATTGCATACTTGTCAGATGTAACATGCGAGAACGTGTAGAGATGTAGTTTTGGAGGGCCTACAGAGAGAAAAGCGTAATACGGTCACCAAACTTCAGAAGAAGCTGATTACGGTCACTATATACATTTTGCGGTGATTATCCGGTCACTTGCTCATAGCTCAGCATCGGATTGCACTCTGTTGACCGGCCAAATAGTCTGCGTGGTGCCATGTTGACTAGTTAAGTTGACCACGTTCCTTGTGGGTCCCACCTATCAGTTCGCATAGGGAAAAGGTCAGATAAACACAAATTTACACAGGCCCGACAAGGCTCCAACCCGTGCGCGGGAATCACCTGGTTGTGTATGTGTCTGTCAGGGCCTGATGTGTGCGCATGCACGTGTAGGTTGAGCACTTGAGCGTGAGAGTGTGTGTTGGTCGTGTGGTGTACTGGTGTGTGCATGCATGTGTGCGTGTGTGCGTGTGAGTGTTTCGTGCATGCGTGGCAGCGTGTGTACGTGTGAGTGTTGCGTGCGTGCGTGGGTGCATGTGTTTGTGTGAGTGTTGCGTGGATGTAGTTCGTGTGCATGCGTGCGTGTGTGTATAATCACCACACCAGCTCCTGTGTGTTAAGACAGACGGCTCAGCATACCAATACAAGGCCACCTTGTCCGCTGTGCCCGCGGTCATGACTTGGAACCACCGTCAAAATATATTTTTGTCGTTTGTTTTCATTCTTACTAGCAAGATGCCCGTGCGTTGCACGTAACATCAACATGCATTTGTATGACTTGTTTATCTTGTGAGAGAAAAGGATGAACGAGGGAAGGCCTTATTTGCAAATGTGGAGAGGTGTGCGGGTACCTTTTTGCAAAATTGCATAGTTTCTTTCCTATCCATCAGATATAAATCGGACGGCCTATATTGCAGGATGGCAGGAACACTGTCATTAGCAACTCTGTTTTTTATAAGAGTGTATTTTATGTATTTTATAAGAGTGTAGATGTAGAGTAGATACAAGTCGACAGGTGGGCATGATGGTAGTGAGATAATGTGATGCAACACTAGAGGTGCCACGTGGAGCGTTTAACTGGTCAACTAGTCATGTCATGAGCAAATACAAAGTTGTACAGTGAGCCCGTGACTGTATAATAACCACTAAACGTAAACGGTGACCGTAATGAGTGGATTATGAAGTCCAATGTATGTATCGTGCTTTCGCTTCAAATACAATGATCGTCATTGCATATATCGCGAGAGAAAGATGAAACACGCGTGAATTTTCTGGGGGCTTACTTTTAGAGGACCTGGAGATAGTTTTGTGTGCATATGTGAATGGGGCGTACAGGGGGGGTGGTATGCGATGGAGAGAGAGATGCTCTTTGTTTCTCTTTATTATGACTAACTTTGTATATAGTATAAAAATATACAAATTCACAGTGCAAAATAAATATCATTGCGGGCACCACGCAATGCCAATTAGCTTTCGTACTCCTCCATATAACTTTGTATTGTTGTATATATGTAGAAACTCTAAAATAATTTTTTGGCCACACTTTATTCAAAAGGAATGTTGTATGCGAAATAAACGTGAAGAGAGGGCTTTCTAGATCAATGGGGTACGTGATGTAACATGTGTGAATGTGTAGTTGATGCATTTGGCGGGGCCTAGAGAGGTATGTGTGTGTATTATGTATTCGAGAGAGGCATGGATAGAGGGGCAGACGGGGGGAGGGGGCGTGGGAGAGATAGCACGAGAAATGAGAGTGGTCTAGAGAGAGAGAAGAAGAATATGATGTCACGACAAGAAATTCCATTCCCTTGAGTGTGTATATGCAAGGGGGGAATAGGAGAAATTTTCTGTGTGTGTGGTGTTTGTATTGCTATGTGTGGGTGTGAGAAGATAATGAGACGTGGGGGCAGAGGGTGTGTCACCGCGTGAGGTCTGGTGGGTCGAGGTGAGGCCCTTCATTCGGTTCTGTCCTGCACCACATTGGTCGGCCCATGACACATTTAAGAAGACCCATGGATGCCTAGTCGTACAAGACAAAGATAGCAGAATTGTGAAGGACTCTGTGTCCACTGACAAAGCCGGCTAGGATTTGTAACCCTAGGTTCTCGGACTAAGGTAACCCCTTTATCTCTGATATTACTATTCATCCAACCTAACTTTAAGGGGCATCCTACAGAATGCTCTACTAGAATCATACTCGTCGATTAGGAAGAGAGGTGTGAGACAATGCATGAGAGATAGGCGTAAAGATAATGCGCGTACATGAGACACGTAGGCAGGTCCATGTATATAGAAAGGGTCGATGAGGATTGTGCGTGTGTATGTTTGCGAGAGGAAGAGTGCTTGTGATAAAGGTTAGTGAAAACAGTTGTAAATGGTTACGAGAGGGAGGGAGGGTTATATCTAGAGCATGTGTGTGAGAAAGACACCTCGAGAGAGAGTGTGTGAGCATGTGTGAGAGACCACAGATGGAGAGTGAAACTACACGTAAAAGACTGCTCTACACATTGATTAAAGATATAAGTTGTATCCAAATATTAGGATGGGATCATCATATTTGCAATTCGCGTAAGGAGCGGTCATTGATCCATCAGACATCTAGATTCTATCGAATTTGAGCATGTCTATGTTATTATTCGACACAATTGATCCACATAGTTAGTATTTTGAACTCCAGATAATGCATCGCTTTAGCAATCGAATATAAACGTCAGTATAGTTCATGTTGTGTGTGTAAAGCACATTATACATACGAAAGTTACATTTGAATTAGCATACATTTGAATTCAACTTAAGGTGGTTTAAAAAAATTGAATTCAACATGAAGTCCATTCAATTATTTGAATTTGATATCATGGCATTTGTAAACCATACCTAAATTATGGGGGCACCAATCTTTGCTCTGATTTTGTACATAATAGCATATGTAGTCGTGTACAAAATAGATTCAAATTTAGCTCCTCCATTCCAAAATAATCGTAGTTATAGGATTTTCAAGTGTTAAAATTTCAAAAAGAAGCGGATAATTAAATAAGGGTTAATTTTGATAGCACTTTCATTGTCACAAAGCAATCGAACATGTTTCACATATATCCCATAGTCTTTAAGAGTCTGGGTCATCCAAAGTAATTGAGCACAACATGAACCAGCGGCAATGTATTCCGCTTCGGCAGTGGATAAGGATACCGAGTTTGTTTCTTGGAAGACCAAGACACAAGAGATCTACCAAGAAATTGACAAGTACCCGAAGTGGACTTTCTATCAACCTTGTCTCCGGCATAGTCTGAGTCGGAGTAGCCAACAAGATTGAAAGAGGCCCTCTTAGGATACCAAATGCCAAAATTTGGTGTATGGATTAAGTATCTCGCTGTCCTTTTCACGGCCTTAAGATGACATTCTTTAGGAGCATCTTATATCGTGCACACATGCACACACTTAGCATGATATCGAGACATGAAGCACATAGATATAACAATGAACCAATCATAGAGCGATAAACCTTTTGATCAACCGGTTCACCATCTTTGGTCAAATCAAGGTGTCCACTAGTAGGCATGGGTGTAGACATACCTTTGCATTCTTGCATATTGAACTTCTTGAATAAGTCCTTGGTGTACTTCGTTTGAGAAACAAAAGTACCTTCCTTAGTTTGCTTGATTTGCAAACCAAGAAAGAATTTGAGTTCACTCATCATAGACATCTCAAATTTCTCCGACATTAGCTTCCCAAACTTTTCACTAAAATGAGGGTTAGTTGAACCAAATATAATATCATCAACATAGATTTGGTACACAAATAATTCTCCATTAACCCTTTTCGTAAAAAGAGTAGAATCAATTTTCCCAATTTCAAAGCCTTTTTCAATAAGGAACTTGGTCAAGCATTTATACCATGCTCTAGGAGCTTGTTTAAGACCATAAAGAGCTTTGTGAAGTTTATAAACATGATTGGGTTTCTTAGGATTGACAAAGCCGGGAGGTTGTTTAACACAAACTTCCTCCTCTATTTCACCATTTAGAAAAGCACTTTTAATGTCCATTTGGTACAAGGTGATATCATGATGATTTGCATAGGCAAGTAAGATGCGAATGGACTCAAGTCTAGCAACGGGAGCATAAGTCTCACCATAGTCCATACCTTCGACTTGTGTGTAGCCTTGGGCGACGAGACGTGCTTTGTTGCGAACTACTTGTCCATCTTCATCTTGCTTGTTGCGAAACACCCATTTGGTACCGATGATGTTGTGGTTGTTGTCGGGCTTCTCAACCAATGTCCAAACTGTGTTCCTCTCAAAGTTGTGTAGCTCTTCATGCATAGCATTTATCCAATCTGGATCTTCCAATGCTTCTTTGACCTTCATAGGTTCAATGCTAGAGATGAAAGAATAGTTTTCACAAAAGTTAGCTAAACGAGTTTTAGAGCGAGTGATTCTCCCGGTTTGAATATCATTGTAGATTTGCTCGATGAGATGGTCTTTAGCAATTTTTGCACGAACTCGTGAAAGCTTTTGCTTGGTTCTTGGTTGAACTTCTTCTTAATCTTGTTCTTCTTCTTGGCCTTCTTCATTGTTGGCGTTGTTGTTCTCTTGTCATGGTGGGGAACGAGGTTGTTGATGTTCATCTTGATGCACTTCCTCTTTTTCTTCATCTTGGTGTGTCCCACTTGTGGATGCTTCTGTATCAACTCTTGGTTCACCTTGTCGTGAAGTAGAAGCTTCCACTTGGATGGACAAGGTACTCTCCTTCACCTCCGTTGGACGAACCTTGCTAATAGACAAGTCTTGGATTGCTTCCGTGGGATCTTTGTCTCCTACATCAATTGGCAATTGCTCTACTTGCGAGCCGTTAAATGCATCAAACTTCACATCTACCGTCTCTTCAACCTCTCGGGTGAAATTGTTGTAGACACGGTAAGTGTGAGAGTTTGAACCATAACCTAGTAGGAAACCTTCATGAGACTTAGGAGCAAATTTAGAACGACGATGCTTATCAAGAATGTAGCACTTTGAGCCGAATACTCGAAAGTATCCAACTTGGGGTTTGTTACCGGTGAGGAGCTCGTATGCCGTCTTGCCGAGTAGCTTGTGAAGATACAAGCAATTTGTTGCATGGCAAGATGTCTCAACCGCTTCTGCCCAAAAGTGCTTCGGTGTCTTGTACTCATCAAGCATCGTTCTCGCCATTTCAATGAGCGTCCGGTTCTTCCTCTCAACAACTCCATTTTGTTGAGGTGTATACGTAGCCGAGAACTCGTGTGAAATCCCTTCTTCATCAAGAAAGGTGTCCAAATTTGCGTTCTTGAACTCCGTTCTGTTGTCGCTGCGAACCTTCTTGATCTTCACTTCGAATTTATTTTGGGCCTTCCTAGTGAAGTTTTTGAAGATCTTTTGGACTTGCGATTTATCATCGAGAAAGAACACCCACGTAAATCTCGAAAAATCATCAAGTATAACTAGATCAAAAGAATTTCCACCGAGACTCTTGTAAGAGTTGGGACCAAAGAGATCCATGTGAAGTAGCTCGAGTGGCCTCCTTGTGGTCATGATGTTCTTCATGGGATGCCTTCCTCCAACCTGCTTACCTGCCTGACAAGCGCTGCAAAGTCTATCCTTATCAAATATGACATCATGACCTAGTCGTCTATGACATAACCAACCTTTAATAAGCTTGTCAAGGTTTCGCATACACTACTGGAAACTGGGAATTTGCCATCAGCCAGCTCTTTGCCATCTGCCAGTTGATGGCAAAGAATGTCTTTGCCATCTGCTTATAAAAAACAGATGGCAAAGAACTGACAGATGGCAAAGAACATGGTTGCCATCAGCCAATACTTTGCCATCTGCTAGTGGATGGCAAATAATCTTTGCCATCTGCCAGCAGATGGCAAAGAGGTGGGTAGGATCCAGTGCTGCAACGGCCTGTCAACCCACCTCTTTGCCATCTGCCAGCAGATGGCAAAGAATCTTTTCCATCTGTTGGCAGATGGCAAAGAAGTGGGTGGAGCCCAATGGATAACGGTGCTATAACGGCCAGTAGCCCCACCTCTTTGTCATCTGCCAGCGGATGGCAAAGGCCCATATCTTTGCCATCAGCCAGCGGCTGGCAGATGGCAAAGAGGTCGAGCCCTCTCTCCCAGCCCGGCCCCTCCCCTCTCTCTCTCTTCCAGCCCGGCCCCACCCCCCTCTCTCTCTCCCCACCTCACCCACCCACCATTGTCTAAAAAAAGTCTGCCCCCAACAAACCGCACGCGCGCGCCCCGACGACCCCAGCGCGCCGC
>NC_041381.1:110636647-110702916 GCF_002162155.2 Triticum dicoccoides | reverse complement strand
TCCCCGGCCACCGCGGCCCTCCCGGCCACCGCGGCGTGCCCCGCGGCCCGCCCCTCCATCGAGCCAGGCCACGGCGCCGCCCCCTTCCCGCGGCCCTCCCCGCCACGGCGCCCGCCCCTCCATCTGGCAGGTTTGTTCCATTCGGAAATATACTCCCTCCATTCGGAAATTAATATTTGCCATCTAGAAAATATACTCCTTCCACGCCGCCTCGCCAGTATCCAGCGTATCTAGCAGTAAGATTTACGGGTGGTTCGTTCTTCTTTTTGTTCCTAGAGATTCTGAGAAAGATTGTTATGTGCCACTGTATAAAGATGGATTTGAAATCAATTGAGCTGTGATGTACGCTTTAAAATGAACTGAAGTTAACTGAACTTGTTCCTGCCGTTTGAAATTCAGTTATCTAGATTTTGAGCAAGATTGTTATGTGTGACTGTGTGAAGGTGGATTTGAAATCAATTCTGCTGCGGTGCACTTTAAAACGAGAACTGAACTTGTTTGTGCCATTTAAAATACAATGATCTACAAGAACCAACAAATAACTTGCCAGTTTTAGAAGTGGTGTAGCAAATAGTTTGTTAGATGATTGAGACAGCTACAGGTACATACGACGACATCACAGAAAATAATAAAGAGCAAGTAATCAGATAATAATATGTACCCTAAAAGCCACTCTTCTTCATGACTATATCATTGTCATTGAATATTATATAGAGACTAAGACTACATATCAAAGTCATTTCATAAGATTTTGAGTTCGTCTTTAAGGAAAATTTGCAGTATCATGTTCAGTACATCTGTAATTCTCTTACTGCTGTACTGGGTGTTGAATAATGAAGTAACTGATATTGAATGTAATGTAGAATCTTAATTATCATGGTTGCACTATCAGATTAGCTCATTGTTGTTGAATATGGCATGTGCTTCTCATGATTTGCTTGCTCACAATCACTTACGTCACAGAACCAAACAAACACACGCGTTCAGGTTCAGTAACGCTTCCTACCTATCTTATCTGTAATATAAAGAACAGAAGGGTGAACATTTCTTCAGAGTTTTTCCAGAGTCAATGATCCATTGGTAGAGAATATCCTCTACCAGGTAAAGTAGCAAAACAAATACTGTAGATGTTTAGGCTCCTTTGTAGAAAATGGATGAACATTTCTTCAGTTTTTACAGTTGACGATTCATTGAGTTTGGTGTAGCAAACGTTTGATTCAGATATTTCAATCCTCTGTTGTGCTTGCATTGCATGGTGACCAGGTGGTCCTCGTGGTGCCCGAGACCGACGACTTCTACGGCACTTTGCCCAATCTTACCTTGATGTTCTTGCAATCGCTACCCGGACTAGGTAAGGGGTTGTTGCCCTGCAACATGGCTATCTCGCGAGCTCACGATTGGCATGGTTTGAATATTTTTTCACATATTTGTGACTGGGCGATGAGGAGGCTCAGCCCTTGGATCCCTCCGTCTTGCTGGGCCAGGGATCCCGTCCGTGTCGCGTCGTCGCCGGCATGGAGGCCCGGGCTCGGGCAGCCGCCGCGGTGTCGGGTGCACCGACGAGGTCTCTAGGACCGCGTGGTGGGCGTGACCTCGCCCGGCTCCCTGCCCCCGCCCGCGGTGACGAGTACAAGGTCGCATTGCGCCTTCGGCCCAGCTCATGGTCATGCTGGACAAGCCCCATAAAGTGCCTTGGATTCGGTTGTGGCATGGGCTGGAAAATGTACGGTGTTCTCTGATGCATACTAGGAGGTTTGGTCGGCCGAGGCCAGGTATGAGTAGCTCCTGAGGCTAACGGATGGATGGATGTGTGTATGTATGTATGTATTGGATGGATATCAGGGTCATGTTGCTTGGTGAGCAAAGGCCGGGGGTACAACCTTCTTTGCGGTAGAAAATGAGGGGCCATGATGATGACTCTGGCTGAAATAAGCATGTCTTGAGCAATCAAGACTGTTGTGCCCTGTGGGTACTAAATTAGAGCCCACCCTTACCTCTCTTGCAGCCTGTTCAATTCATCGGTGATGTTGGACGTTCTGCACCTCGAATGGTCATTCTGACGAGTGATAACTAGGGCAGTTCATTTACATTGCGATGGGTATGTTATGCAGCAAGATATGTGAGTGTTGGGCTTGAAGATCAAAGACAAAACTGAGCCCTCTTTTGCTATGCTACAAATACACAAAATTTCCTTATCTACTATACAATGTTCTTCTTTCTTTTCTATTCCTCTATTGTGTTGATGTGAATGAAGATCCATCTGGACTTGGGATTTATGTCTCTTTTTGGTGATGAACTCAACCACCCTAAACTTACTTGGATTGATTTATTGTTGGATTTACACACTCATGGATTTGATTTTGTGCTATCGCCCTTGTGAACAATCAAGCTATCAGGCGAGAATCGATTCGTGGCACTTTTTTTAAATGGTCGTTATGTGGTTCTTGGGGACTCGCACTCTGTTCTGTTTCTTTTTCTACCTCCTATTTATGGGCTCGCTTTTTTTAGGGAGTCAATTTAGGACCAGATACGTATCTTGTCGCTTATCTCCAGCAAGTCAGGTGCCAGTATGTTTGGGTAAGTGCCCACGACGGAGCAGGTAACTTGTGGCGTTGAAGCTGCCGGGCTCACCGTCCTCATCACAGCTGACCACAACCCACCCAACCTACTGTAATCCTTTCTTCTTGCATTGCATTGCAACCTCATGCTTGACTGCACATCTTGGTTGTGTGATGTGATGGAAACATATTTTGGGTATTTGTTTTGTCATATGATGATGATCTCTTCCCAACAAGTAGTCACACAAATTATATTCAGAAATCTATTGGACGTCTCTCAGTTTTGCAGCTTCATGATGCATGATTAAAATTTGGCATTAGACAAACAAGAAATGTAATCTGCCTCTCTAACTTTCTTTGGATTCTAGAGTAGCACCGAATCGAGACGGAGCTAATGTAAAATTAGCTTTTTTTGAAAAAAAGTGTACAACGAAGATTGTGTTAATGCATCAGATAGGATGTGTGCACCTATTTTTTTCATCGATCTTTGATCCCCACTCGAACAACTTTTTGTGATGACGGCTGCAATTATATGTGATACAAAAGGTGCACCTTGCCTGTTTGTTCAAATGAAAAAGAAAAATACCCCCTGCTTTTTATAGTACACATATCCTTACATCCATTCCAAAAAATTTAAGCACCCATGCATTTTAATCTATTTTGACAAGGCCAGGGCTGGGGGAAATCCCCACATTGTATATCTGCTTTTTTATTCAGGAAATTATTATTATCACCGCGTTTCTCTACAACATTACATTATGTAATTCATTGCATCTGCTTTGAATCACCACACACTTAGGCTCCTCCCTGCTTCACTTCGTCGAGTCTATCACCATTGTCCTTGTAGTTTTGTGAGCCATGGTGCTCATGCCTCTCACTTTCCACTTTCTAATCATGAATGAACAACTAACTAATGTTCTATTGTTATGCTCTGACTCTTTTAATACACTTGGGCCAACCTATGACAGATTCGATTCCAATGCAATGTGTGCTTGCTTTCATTCATTTGACCATATGGATATAGCTTCTACTAATCCTAGTCACAAGTAAATTCAATTGTGTTATTTCTCTCTTGTACTCCGTTATATTTATTTCCATTTGAATCTGCTTTCAATTAATTGCATCTCTTCCTCACAGGGCGCGGGGGGCATGGTCTGGGTTGTTGTTGCAACAGATCTTTGAGCCAAGAACTATCAGCTACTGCGGTTAATCTAAGTTCATGTGTTGATTTTGTATCTTTTTTGGCCAGGCCAAACTCAGCGTGGTTTTCCAGCTGTCATGGATGAGATTGAGATAACATCAGGTATCACCTTAGGCCTTATATGCTTGCTCAGGCCCTTAATGTTGAAGGAATAACCTAGTGGCAGATGTACAATACTATCATTGTAGTAGCATCCCCAAATTTGTATATTCCTATATTCCAAACACTCATTAAAATTATGCAAAAAATGAGTGAGTAAGTACTATCTAATTCTCTGTTTGAATGTTGTCACCAGACTCATGCAACTGAACTTCCATACATTTCGAAATTATCTTTACATGTTCAAGAATGACCTATTTTACAGATATAAGTTGCATCATAATAATCTTCACATTTTAGTTGCATCATAATAATCTTCTTCTTCTAACTTTCTTCTTTCCCATTTTACAGATTTGCTTAAGATCACGGAAGCTTGGGTTGATGGAGTGCTTGTATTTAGTTTTTGTTTTGACCTTGTGAAACTTGCTACCTATGGATGAAACTGTGTAATATTGATGAAACTATGTATATGTACGGATGAAAATTGCTACTATTGGTAACATGTGTTGGATACATATGTGTTCATGACTATTGGTAATATGTGTTGAATATGCTATATTGGTCATATAAATATATTTGTGTTTGATTTCTGTGAAAATGAATTGATATAAGAAAAAAAATGGGGCAATATAGTCACTTTGCCATCTGCTGGCAGATGGCAAAGAGCTTTGCCATCAGCTGGCAGATGGCAAAGAGGCCACGTGTCATCTACATGTAACATTTGGGCTGGCCTATTTGGGCTCTTTTCCATCTGCTGGTAGATGGCAAACAGCCTGCAGCCTTTGCCATCTGCTGGCTGATGGCAAAGTATGCCGTTAACCTCTAACGGAGCTAACCCCGTTAAGAGGCTTTGCCATCTGCCCGCAGATGGCAAAGCCATAGGTTCTTTGCCATCAGCCAGCAGATGGAAAAGCCACAGGCTCTTTGCCATCAGCCAGCAGATGGCAAAGAAGCCTTTACCGGCAGGGTTTCAGACGAACTGTTTGCCATCTGCTGGCTGATGGCAAAGCCTTTGCCATCCGCCAAACATGCCTTTGGCATCTGCCATGGCAGATGGCAAAGTGCCAGATTCCAGTAGTGATACCAACATGACCTAATCGTCTATGCCATAACCAACCTTTTCAGGATTTAGAAATGAAGCAAGTTTTAGGTTGAGCCTTTTTAGTGAAATCAACAATGTATAGATCACCTCTACGCACACCGGTAAAGACCATTTTATGATTGTCTCGACGAAACACTTGGCAGTCTACTTCAGTAAATAGGACATTGAAACCGAAATCAGCAAGTCTAGATACTGAAAGTAAGTTGTATCCAAGAGATTCAACGAGCATGACATTTTGTATGGAGCTATCATGTGATATGGCCACCTTACCGAGGACAACCACCTTACCCTTTGAGTTGTCACCGAAAGTGACATACTTTCGAGGACCATCGTTTTCAGCAAGCTCACGAAACATGTCTTTATCTCCGGTCATGTGATCAGTACATCCACTATCAAGAACCCATTCCTTTCCTCCTTCCATATATCCCCGAAGATTTTCCATAAGACCAAAATGTCTCATTGCATCGTCAAGATCGAAGTCACTATCATCATCCTCATCATAGTATCCATGTTCAACATCGTCATGTGGTGGCTCAAGTCCTAGAGAGAGTAATTCGTTAGAGTGAGTTTGACAATGATCTTGCTTATGAATTTTTATAGCTTCGGAAATAATATCACTAATAATTCCAACATCTCCTTTGGCACGCATAAGGTTTGTAAGCTCAAATAGACGATCACCAAACATAGGATCACTAGTATTCATCTTACTCAAAGCAATAGACTTATGGAGAATTTCATCTAGATTTTTCAAGGAATAATTTGGAAAGCGTTCCTCAAGAAATTTCCATATGGTGTAGGCAAACATCCAATCAAGTTTCTAGGCAAGCCTCTAATGATAAGTTCGGCAGTTCTAAGATTCCTAATCATGTCAATTGACTCATCAAGAGTAGGATGCATAGGGTCAACATGAGGTGCACAAGGGCTAGCAATGTACTTGTTCAAATGATATTGGTTGAAAATTACAAGCATCTCATTCTTCCACTCATGAAAATACTCTCCGTCAAGAATAGGCACTCTATGTCTAAGACTCCCCAACGTAGACTCATCCATCTTCCTCCAATGGTGATTAAACCAAGGCAATGGAGACCAATGCTCTGATACCACTTGTAGTACCTTGAGAAGAGGTGTCTAGAGGGGGTGATTAGACACTAAGTACCAAAGTTGCAGTTTTTAAGTTCTTTAAGTTTAAGTGGAGTTTAGGCACAAGTTTAACATTCACAACACATAGGAAGCAAGCATGCAAAGAGTATATGAGCAACGGAAAGTAAAGCATGCAACTTGAAAGAATGTAAAGGGAAGGGTTTTGGAGGATTCAAAAGCAATTGGAGACACGGATGTTTTTGGCGTGGTTCCGATAGGTGGTGCTATCGTACATCCACGTTGATGGAGACTTCAACCCACGAAGGGTAACGGTTGGACGAGTCCATGGAGGGCTCCACCCACCAAGGGTCCACGAAGAAGCAACCTTGTCTATCCCACCATGGTCATCGCCCACGAAGGACTTGCCTCACTAGCGGTAGATCTTCACGAAGTAGGCGATCTCCTTGCCCTTACAAACTCCTTGGTTCAACTCCACAATCTTGTCGGAGGCTCCCAAGTGACACCTAGCCAATCTAGGAGACACCACTCTCCAAGAAGTAACAAATGGTGCGTTGATGATGAACTCCTTGCTCTTGTGCTTCAAATGATAGTCTCCCCAACATTCAACTCTCTCTCATGGGATTTGGATCTGGTGGAAAGAAGATTTGAGTGGAAAGCAACTTGGGGAAGGCTAGAGATCAAGATTCATATGGTAGGAATGGAATATCTTGGCCTCAACACATGATTAGGTGGTTCTCTCTCTGAAAATGTATGCTGGAAGTGTAGGTTCAGTCTGATGGCTCTCTCCATGAATGAAGAGGAGGTGGAGGGGTATATATAGCCTCCACACAAAATCTAACCGTTACACACAATTTACAAAACTCGGTGGGACCGATTCAACAGACTCGGTCAGACCGATTTGATAAACTTAGTGACCGTTAGGATTTTTTGTGGGACCGATATGCAACTCGGTAGGACCGATATGGTTAGGGCTAGGGCATAACATAATCTCGGCGAGACCGATTACACAAACTCGGTGGGACCGATTGTGGTAATAAGCTTTCCAGAGAGTTGGTCAGGCAAACTCGGTTGGGCCGATTACACAAACTCGGTAGGACCAATTTTGGTAATGAGTCAACCAGGAAGTTTGCATTGTAATCTCGGTAGTACCGGTTTCTCAAACTCGGTGAGACCGATTTTGGTAATGGACATACACAGAGAGATTACAATCCCATCTCGGTAAGACCGAGATCCCTATCGGTGAGACCGATTTGCCTAGGGTTTGTGGCAGTGGCTATGACATCTGAACTCGGTGGCGCCGGATAGAAAGAATCGGTGGGGCCGAGTTTGACTTTAGGTTTAGGTCATATGTGTGGAAGTGGGAAAGTTATTGAGGGTTTTGGAGCATATCACTAAGCACTGTGGAGCAAGAAACTCATTAAGCAACACCTCATCCCTTCTTGATAGTATTGGCTTGTCCTATAGACTCAATGTGATCTTGGATCACTAAAATATAAAATGAAGAGTCTTGAGCTTGAAGCTTGAGCCAACCCTTTATCCTTAGCAACTTGAAGGAGTTCCCACATCCTTTAGTCCATGCCACTCCATTGTTGAACTTATCTGAAACATACTAGGTAAAAGTGTTAGTCCAACAAGAGATATGTTGACATTAATTACCAAAACCACCTAGGGAGCACTTGTGCTTTCAACCGCCCTCCTCCATCACGCCGGAGCCGATACCCCGACGTCGTCGTCCACCGCAACCTCAACCGCAACACCCTCCACGGCTAGTAGTTGAAGCCGAGGCCAGTTCAACCACGCTGTCCTGTGCCTCACTGGTGCCGCTCCAACTTCGCCACCCTCCACCGCATCGGAGTTGTTCCTGCTATGCCATCCTTCGCCGCCTCAGATCTGCTTCCCCTCCGCCGACATACGGCCACGGCAACATAGTCAACAATTTGGCCATGGGTTCGTCCAAGCCTGCACCCTCCAGAACATCGGTTTCCCCGGTAAAAAGAAGAAGATCAGTGCAACATGTGGAGGTGACCACACCGGCAACCGAAGAAGGTACTCCTCTTCCCTTATTCATGCAAATCTTACGTCTCTGCTTGCACGGTATTCATCCCACAGAAGACACTAGTTGACCGCTTCTTCTTGATACTAGATGTTCCTAGTAACTCGTGATGCACAAGGTTTCTCCTCATATACTATTTCACCTTAGCTAGAGGTCCGTCGCCCCCCTAAATTTCAATTTCTAGCCAGTTGATTCCCAATTAATGGAAGCATTCCCCGGCATAACAAGCGCTAGTACGACTATTACATCGGGGAAGCAGCGCCTTGGTGTTTATCTTAGGGGCTTGTGCGGCCTAGAGCTACTGGCGCCCGCTCTGGAGGTCGGCCGGGATTAAAGGGATGGCCTGGGGGCGCTGCCAAGCACGGCGGTGGTGTGAGGTCGATGGGAGGGCGGGGCGGCGGAGGCAGGGGTCTGGGCCGGTGGTCGCTGGCGGTTCGAGAAAGATCGTCAACAGTGACTGGCGGGAGGTAGACGAAGGCCATCTGCCCGTTCCTTATAGATCGGACAGTTCATTAAAAAAATTGACTGACCTATTTATTTTCAGTCGACTGTTATCTTAGATATGACCACATGTGGTGGTGTGCTGGAGGAGTACCTGCATTTCCTGTGCTCATATATTACAAAATTATATGGAGTAGAATCTAATTTTGTTTGCCATGCAATGTTGTAGAGCTATCATATTTCTCCTGTCATTTATTTTTGAGCCACCTGCTATCTGCTACTTTTACACTGCACTAGTTCTGAACACACTTCACCCATACTCTCACTATTGTGTTTTTATGCAAGGGTATTTTAGAGTCTGCCTCGAGAGAAGCAAAAAGAAAAGAGAAAAGTCGTGCCAACTTTCTACGCGGCTAGGCACGACACGTTACAGCGCTATAAAGGGTGCAGTGTTAGTAGATGGAGACGGTAAACATTGCTCTGGAGTTGATGACCTCGCTCGCAATGAACCGCCATCCCAAGTGCTTGCTTTAACTTCGCGGTGTCATATGTGGTTGCATGTTCCATATGGTGTCTAGCTTGTATTCGAAAGGCCGAAATCGGTCTTTATTAAGATAAGGGAAGATATTTTTTACACGAACCACCATCCCGTGAGCACCAGAAGACAAATAGCTAGTCAGGCCACTGGCCGTGCCTGTGACAAGCCCAGCAAGGACATGCATCACCTGGAAGCCAACTAAAAATCCATGATGGTGGCGAAGCAGCCCGCCTCCCACCAGGCTCTCAGGTCCTAGATGATCATGTTCACCACTCCAGTCAGATGTCTAGCTTGTATTGCTTCCAATTTGGTTAAATTGCATCTGCTTAGCTTACACATTATACCTTTGAATATGACATGCCTTCCTGTTTTTGGTACATACTAGTACATCTGTGTATTAACCATGTTCTTACATCAAACTAATGTTCTTGTGTATCCCTCATCAATCACTTATGACGAGGCAGGCAGGCAAGGGGACTACTCCTCATTTAAAGAATGCAGCGTCAGCCTCCCGACATGATTCTCAAGAAACAGAAATGCTAGATGAAGATAGTGAGCGTAGCTCTGTAGTTGATTACAACATTTCCCCTACACTAGCATCGCAGGTGCTTGCTCTAACTTGGCAGCGTGATATGTGGTTGCATGTTGCATATGGTGTCTAGATTGTAATTCTTCCAATCTGGTTAAACTGCATGTGCTAGTCTACTTAGCTTATACTCCCTCCGTCCCATAATGTAAGACGTTTTTGGCACTTAATTAGTACCAAAAAACGTCTTACATTATGGGTCGGAGGGAGTACATTATACCTATTAATGTGACATGCCTTCCTGTATTTAGTACATAGTACATCTGTCTATTAAGCATGTCCTTACATAAAACTATTGGTTTTTTGTATCCCGCATCAATCAATATGACGCGACACCTTTAGTATATGCAGTGTGATATTAGTTGCATCTTTCATATGATTTATAGCATGCGTTGCTTCTAATTTGTTGAAATTCCAATTATGATGGGACGCTTTTAACTTGGCAGAGTCATATTGGTTGCATCTTTCATGTGGTGTCTAGCTTGCATTGCTTCTTATTTGCTAGAATGGTTACTGCTTAGTTTACACAAACAGTTGTGAACATGCCATGCCATCCTGTTCCATCCTGGTATCATGTGTTTCCCTTAGATCAAAGTAGTGATTGTCAGTATCATGCATGAATGAGTTCTGAAGAGAGAATTTTATTGCTTTTTCTTGTCGGTTTTACTTGACAATTCAAAATCAATAAAGCGGAAGGAAGTTAGCAAGGCAGCGGATAAAGGTGCTCCTTCCGAATGGAGGGCCTGTACAGTTTCTACTCCTCCACACCCCCAAGATGATTTCCAAGACAACACATGCATAGACACTCAACAAAGTTGTGTTTATGATGAGCACGTCTCCCCTAGTGCAGCATCACTGGTGCTCCCTCTAACTTGGCACTGTTATATGTGGTTGCATGTTATGTGTGATGTCTAGCTTGTATTGCTTCTAATTTTGTTGAATTCCATCTGCTTACTTTACACATTATACTTGAATAAGACACGTGTTCCTGTTTCTAGAACATACAACATCTGTCGATCACACCATGTTCTTACATCAAATTACTACTGTTGTGTAACCTGCAACAATCACTTATCATAAGACACGTTTGACTTCGGAGTGTGATATAGGTTACATCTCACATTCTTTTCTAGCTTGTACTACTAATTTGTTGAAATGCCACTCATGACGAGACAGTTTTAACTTGGTAGAGTGATATTCGTTACATCTTTGATATGGTGTCTAGCTTTCATTACTTCTAATTTGTTGAAATGCCTTCTCCTTAGTTTACACATCATAAGCTGTGAATATGCAATGATGTGAATATGCAATGGCACTAATGACGAGAGACCTCTAACATGGTAGTGTGATGTTGTTTGCATCTTGCATATGATTTATTTCTTGTACTGCTTCACATTTGTTTAAACGCCATTTATGATGAGATAATGTTAACTTGGCAGAGCGATATTTGTAGCATCTTTCATATGGTGTCTACCTTCCATTGCATTGCTTCTAATTTGGTGAAATGTATTCTTCTTAGTTTACACATCATAGTTCCGGTTATCTCCGCCGTCCTGTTTTTCAGACATATTACATCCTCCTATCATGTGGTTGTCTAACATCAAAGTTCAGTTCGTCTGCATAACGCATCAATTTATTCTGAAAAATTGTTATTCGTTTTTCTTGTCGGCTTGACTTAACATGGCACAGAGAAAGAGGAAGAAACACAGAATGGCAGGGAATGAGAAGCGGATGAATCCTGCGGATTCTGCTCGTACTGATGGTGAAATAGAACGTGAAAGTCCAGCGAAAAATTCTACAAACACGGCATCCCATGCTACACGAGCTGCAAAAAAAGCCAAATTGAAACAAATAGCTGCCACCAAACAAGCAGAGACAACCCTAGTTTTTGCAACACCTAACACAGTACTACCAGCTGCACGACTTACTCGTGCGTCAACTGAGCTAGCAGCACGTTCCCAAGCACTCTTGACACAAGACGAGTTGGCAATATCAGATGAACCTTGTGAGCTTCAATAGCAAGAAGGTAGTTGCTGGAGTCAAGTTACAGTTGCATGCTTCTTTATATGTAGTCTCACAGTTTGATGTACACTAACACTTCCTATGTTCGTTATTGGACTAGCACCTAGGTGCAAGAGGAAACAAACATCAGGGATAATGCTCTATAGGTTAACTAAATCTAGAGGAGGAAGAATGGAGATCTGTTTTGAGGCAGGTTTAAAAAGGCCACATGATGCTACAGAGTCAGCCAAGTTAGTATCAGAGGCAGCGGTTGCCGTTAGGTGTCATGTATGTATCCTCCCAACATGGATTCAGTACAGGAATGACAAAGATGAAACCTAGTTCAACACCTTCCTCGACCATTTATCTGTAAGTATGGTTATGTATGGAAACTAGTAATATCGTCTTGCTCTGTCCCATACTTTCTAGGCTGCTGATAATGAGACTCCCATAATTTTCGACAAATGAGATTGAAGTTGGATAGCCAAGATGATGCAACCAGACAAGCTTGCACCCATGTTTTCAAGTCTGCTCTGCGAAAGTATCGGTATAACTTGAGGACTTTGAAGGCAAGGCTAAGAGTGAACTTTCCCAAACATCTCCAGTGGAAAATATATCGGATGAAGACTGGAGGGGCCTTGTTAAACACTGGTCTAATCCGAAGTATCAGGTACATTATATATATGTGATAAGATCACATGTTGAAGTCCTATTTACGCATGTGCCACACAAATCTATCTTCTTCTAGGTGAACTATTCAAAGAACAAGGCCAACCGTATGAAAGTGAAATTCCAATAGACAACAGGATCTCGTAGCTATATTGCACACTGCGAGGCTCTTGTAATTAGCTGTTGTTTCACTCTTTTCGCTGTACCATATTATCATATCTATATTGACTTGTTCGAAATGCAGAGGAAAGCCCGCAAGGACCAAAAAGTACCTGAACCAAATGTTGTGGAAATCTTCAAGGACTGTCACACCAGCAAGAAGGGCATGACTACACCAGTCAAAGCCGCTGTTGTAAGTCCTTAATCCTCATGCCTTTTAACTACTACTTACCCTGACTTGTGCCTTGAACTGCATGGTTTGCAGCCAATGTCTATTACTCTTTTCAATTTTATACACAATTGTCTTAGCGTATCATTGCACCTTACAAGGTTTAAAAGTGAGGAGTGATGTTCCTTTGATCTTGACCCACAATCTAGTTCCATGCGGGACTTTCCCACGCAATGTTACAATTGCCTGTTTGTCTGTTCTCAGTTGTTTTGTGATATGAATTATGTCATACTATGCTTACCATATTATAAACTTCGTCTCTTTATCCTTAGCCCTCAATACAATGTGAAGAAATAGACAATACATTAGCGATGGTACATGGTCATATGTTTGGAACCTGGTTTTATTATGTACTTTGCAATAAAATACAACTAATATTTTACATGGGTTCACCAGAATAAGTTCTGTATATAGACCAAAGCTATTTTGATTGTTTTTTCTGCCTCCTTAATATCTTCTGTTCTGGTACTACTAATGTAAAACCTCAACTTTTCAGTGAGCATGGAAAAATTGGTGGAACCGCCACCTTCTGAAGGTGGCGAGGCAACTATAACCGCAATGTCAGCTCTTGCTGCAGTGAGTCAGTACTTGTCCACTAACAGTGCCAAAAGCACGTTCCTGCGTAATACTGGGTTGGTTGTTAAGGCAATGATGTCTACTACAAAACCTTCTTCTTGTAGACGTTGTTGGGCCTGCAAGTGCACAGGTTTGTAGGACAGTAGCAAATTTCCCTCAAGTGGATGACCTAAGGTTTATCAATCCGTAGGAGGCGTAGGATGAAGACGGTCTCTCTCAAGAAACCCTGCAACCAAATAACAAAAAGTCTCTTGTGTCCCCAACAGACCCAATACAATGGTAAATTGTATAGGTGCACTAGTTTGGCAAAGAGATGGTGATACAAGTGCAATATGGATGGTAGATAAAGGTATTTGTAATCTGAAATAATAAAAACAGCAAGGTAACTAATGATAAAAGTGAGCTTAAATGGTATTGCAATGATAGGAAACAAGGCCTAGGGTTCATACTTTCACTAGTGCAAGTTCTCTCAACAATAATAACATAGATAGATCATATAACAAGCCCTCAACATGCAACAAAGAGTCACTCCGAAGCCACTAATAGCAGAGAACAAACGTAGAGATTATGGTAGGGTACGAAACCACCTCAAAGTTATTCTTTCGGATCAATCTATAAAAGAGTTCGTACTAGAATAACACCTTAAGACACAAATCAACCAAAACCCTAATGTCACCTAGATACTCCATTGTCACCTCAAGTATCCGTGGGCATGATTATACGATATGCATCACACAATCTCAGATTCATCCAACCAACACAAAGTACTTCAAAGAGTGCCCCAAAGTTTCTACAGGAGAGTCAAGAACGTGTGCCAACCCCTATGCATAGGTTCTCAATGTTACGAAACCTGCAAGTTGATCACTAAAACATACATCAAGTGGCACATGATATCCCATTGTCACCACAGATAATCGCGGCAAGACATACATCAAGTGTTCTCATAAAAGACTCAATCCGATAAGATAACTTCAAAGGGGAAACTCAATTCATCACAAGAGAATAGAGGGGGAGAAACATCATAAGATCCAACTACAATAGAAAAGCTCGGGATACATCAAGATCGTGCCACAGAGGGAACATGAGAGAGAACACGAGAGAGAGAGATCAAACACATAGCTACTAGTACATACCCTCAGCCCCGAGGGTGGACTACTCCCTCCTCGTCATGGATAACGCCGGGATGATGAAGATGGCCACCGGTGATGGGATCCCCCTCCGGCAAGGCATCGGAAAGGGCTCCCGAGTGGTTTTTGGTGGCTACAGAGGCTTGCGGCGGCGGAACTCCCGATCTATCTTCCGTTCTGGAAGTTTTAGGGTACGTAGGTATATGTGGGTGAAAGAAGTACGTCGGTGGACCAAAGGGGGGGCCACGAGTCAGGGGGCACGCCCCAGGGGGGTGGGCACGCCCCCACCCTCGTGGGCACCTCCCTTCTTCCCTGACATGCACTCCAAGTCCATCGGGTGGCTTTCCTTCCAAAAATAACTTCTCTAGTTGATTTCGTTCCGTTTTGACTCCGTCTGATATTCCTTTTCCTCGAAACACTGAATTAGGCATAAAACAGCAAATCTAGGCTGGGCCTCCGGTTAATAGGTTAGTTCCAAAAATAATATAAAAGTGGATAATAAAGCCCAATATTGCCCAAAACAGTAGATAATATAGCATGGAGCAATAAAAATTATAGATACGTTGGAGACGTATCAAGCATCCCCAAGCTTAATTCCTGCTCGTCCTCGAGTAGGTAAATGATAAAAAGAGAATTTTGGATGCGGAGTGATACTTTGGCATAATTTCAATGTAATTCTTCTTACTTTTGATATGAATATTCAGATCCGAAAGATTCAAGACAAAAGTTCATATTGATAAAAGAAATAGTAACACTTCAAGCATACTAATCAAAGTAATCATGTCTTCTCAAAATAACATGGCAAAAGAAATTTCATCCCTACAAAATCATATAGTTAGGCTATGCTTCATTTTCGTCACACAAAGATGTTCCCAACTTCTATACCCCCGATGACAAGCCAAGAAATTTTTTCACACTTAAATAATCTCAAACTTTTTCAACCTTCACGCAATACATGAGCGTGAGCCATTTATATAGCACTATGGGTGGAATAGAATATGATGATGGGGATTGTGTGGAGAAGACAAAAAAGGAGAAAGTATCACATTGACGAGGATAATCAACGGGCTATGGAGATGCCCATCAATTGATGTGAACATGAGGAGTAGGGATTGCCATGCAACGGATGCACTAGAGCTATAAATGTGTGAAAGCTCATCAAAAGAAACTAAGTGGGTGTGCATCCAACTTGCTTGCTCACGAAGACCTAGGGCACTTGAGGAGGCCCATCGTTGGAATATACAAGACAAGTTCTATAATGAAAAATTCCCACTAGTATATGAAAGTGACAACATATGAAACTCTCTATAGGAAAAACATGGCGCTACTTTGAAGCACAATATATGAGACTCGCTATATGAAGAACATGGTGCTACTTCGAAGTACAAGTGTGGAAAAAAGGATAGTAGCATTGCCCCCTTTTTTTTGGGCCTTTCTTTTTTTTTCTTTTGGCCTTTCTTTTTTTTGTTTGGGCAATGCTCTAATAATGATGATCATCTCACGTCTATTCATTACAACATAAGGATTACAACTTGAAACTAGAACAAGATATGACTCTATATGAATGCCTCCGGCGGTGTACCGGGATGGTGCAATGAATCAAGAGTGACATGTATAAATAATATTTCATGGTGGCTTTGCCACAATTACGATGTCAACTACATGATCATGCAATGGAAATATGACAAAAGTAATGTATGTCATGAATATGATGATGGAAGTTGCATGGCAATATATCTCGGAATGGCTATGGGAATGCCATGATAGGTAGGCATGGTGTCTGTTTAGAGGAAGATATAAGGAGGTTTATGTGTGATAGAGCGTATCGTATCATGGGGTTTGGATGCACCGGCGAAGTTTGCACCAACTCTCAAGGTGAGAAAGGGCAATGCACGGTACCGAAGAGGCTAGCAATGGCGGAAAGGTAAAAGTGCGTATAATCCATGGACTCAACATTAGTCAAAAGAACTCATATACTTATTGCAAAAGTTTAGAAGTCATCAAAAACCAAGTACTACGTGCATGCTCCTAGGGGGATAGATTGGTAGGAAAAGACCATCGCTCATCCGAGACCGCCACTCATCAGGATGCACAAGCCAGGTACACTTCATGTTTCAAATTTGTTACACAACTTTAACCATATGTGCATGCTACAGGACTTGCTAACTACAACACAAGCATTCTTTGAATTCATAATCACCCAACTAGCATGACTTTAATATCACTACCTCCATATCTCAAAACAATTATCAAGTATCAAACTTTTCTTAGTATTCAACACACTCATAAGAAAGTTTCACATATCTTGAATACCAAGTATATTAATATTAAGCAAATTACCATGCTATTAACGACTCTCAAAATAATCTAAGTGAAGTATGAGAGTTCATCTATTTCTTCAAAATAAAACTACCACCATGCTCTAAAAGGTATAAGTGATGCACTAGAGCAAATGACAAACTACTCCGAAAGATATAAGTGAAGGTCAATGAGTAGCTAAATAGTTATGCAATTATGCGAAGACTCTCTCTCATTTAATAATTTCAGATCTTGATACTTTATTCAAACAGAAAGCAAAGCTAAAGAAAACTATATTGCAAGGATAGCACAACTCATGTGAAGAAGAGAAAACTTAGGCTCAACCGATACTAACCGATAGTTGTTGAAGAAGAAAGGTGGGATGCCTACCGGGGCATCCCCAAGCTTAGATGCTTCAGACTTATTGAAATATTGTCTTGGGGTGCCTTGGGCATCCCCAAGCTTGAGCTTTTGTGTCTCCTTAATTCGTCTCATATCATGGTTTCTCTTTTTATCAAAAGCTTCATTCACAACAAACTCAACAAGAACTCGTGAGATAGGTTAGTATAAACCAATGCAAAACCTTATCATTTTCTACTGTAACAAATCACTTAAATAATTATTCAACATTGCATACAATATGCCTCTGCATATTTAATACTCCTATCCTCAAATAGAATCATTAATCAAGCAAACATATGCAAACAATGCAACCATAACAGCAATCTGCCAAAACAGTACAGTCTGTAAAGATTGCAAGAGTATCAATACTTCCCTGACTCCAAAAATTATGAACTAAAATTCCCACTGTAATAAATTCATCAGAGCTCAATACGTGAAAATATTCAACATTATACCACTCTCTGACTTTTCTAGGAAATTTTTGCAACAGCGGTAAACTTTCTGTTTTCAAACAGCAACATGTATAGTAGCAAAATAAGCATGGCAAAGGCTATCCTTGACTTCTTTATTGAAACAAAAGATGCAAAACATTATTCTAAATAAAAGAAAGCTAATACTAACAAAAGAAAATGACGCTCCAAGCAAAACACATATCATGTGGTGAATAAAAATATAGCTCCAAGTAAAGTTACCAATAGACGAAGACGAAAGAGGGGTTGCCATCCGGGGCATCCCCAAGCTTAGGCTCTTGGTTGTCCTTGAATATTACCTTGGGGTGCCTTGGGCATCCCCAAGCTTAGGCTCTTTCCACTCCTTATTCCATATTCCATCGAATCTTTACCAAAAACTTGAAAACTTCACAACACAAAACTCAATAGAAAACTCGTAAGCTCCGTTAGTATAAGAAAATAAAATAACCACTTAGGTACTGTAATGAACTCATTCTTTATTTATATTGGTGTAATATCTACTGTACTCCAACTTATATATGGTTCATACCCTCCGATACTACTCATAGATTCATCAAAATAAGCAAACAACACATAGAAAACAGAATCTGTCAAAAACAGAACATTCTGTAGTAATCTGTATCAAACGTATATTTCTGGAACTCCAAAAATCCTACCAAATTAGGAAGTCCTAAGAAATTCGTGTACCTATACAGAGCAAAACAAATCAGATCAGAATCACGTTTCTGTGAATTAACAAAACTAATTTACTGGGTGCAAAAGTTTCTAATTTTCAGTAGGATCAACACAACTATCACCGTAAGCTATCCTAAAGGTGTTACTTGGCACTTTATTGAAACAAAAACTATAAAACATGATTACTACAGTAGCATAATCATGTGAACACACAAAAACAGTAAGGATAAATATTGGTTTGTCTCCCAACAAGCGCTTTTCTTTAATGCCTTTCTAGCTAGGCATGATGATGGCAATGATGCTCACACAAAAGATAAGAATTGAAACATAACGGGAGCATCATGAAGCATATGACTAGCACATTTAAGCCTAACTCTCTTCCTATACATAGGGATTTTGTGAGAAAACAACTTATGGGAACGATAATCAACTAGCATAGGAAGGTAAAACAAGCATAGCTCCAAAACTTGAAGCACATAGAGAGGAAACTTGATATTATTGCAATTCCTACAAGCATATGTTCCTCCCTCATAATAATTTTCAGTAGCATCATGAATGAATTCAACAATGTAACCAGCACCTGAAGCATTCTTTTCATGATCTACAAGCATAGAAAATTTACTACTCTCCACATAAGCAAAATTCTTCTCATGAATAGTAGTGGGAGCAAACTCAACAAAATGACTATCATATGATTTAAAATTAGGATCAAGATGACAAGTTTCATGGTTATCATTATTCTTTAAAGCATACGTGTCATCACAATAATCATCATAGATAGGAGGCATGCTTTCATCATACTAAATTTGCTCATCAAAGCTTGGGGGACAAAAAATATCATCTTCATCAAACATAGCTTCCCCAAGCTTGTGGCTTTGCATATCATTAGCATCATGGATATTCAAGCAATTCATACTAACAACATTGCAATCATGCTCATCATTCACATATTTTATGCCAAGCATTCTATGTAATTCTTCTTCTAGTACTTGAGCACAATTTTCCTTCCCATCACTTTCACGAAAGACATTAAAAAGATGAAGCATATGAGGCATCCTTAATTCCATTTTATTTGTAGTTTTCTTTTATAAACTAAACTAGTGATAAAACAAGAAACAAAAATATTCGATTGCAAGATCTAAAGATATACCTTCAAGCACTCACCTCCCCGGCAACGGCGCCAGAAAAGAGCTTGATGTCTACTACACAACCTTCTTTTTGTAGACGTTGTTGGGCCTACAAGTGCACAGGTTTGTAGGACAGTAGCAAATTTCCCTCAACTGGATGACCTAAGGTTTATCAATCCGTAGGAGGCATAGGATGAAGATGGTCTCTCTCAAGCAACCCTGCAACCAAATAACAAAAAGTCTCTTGTGTCCCCAACACACCCAATACAATGGTAAATTGTATAGGTGCACTAGTTCGGCGAAGAGATGGTCATACAAGTGCAATATGGATGGTAGATAAAGGTATTTGTAATCTGAAATAATAAAAACAGAAAGGTAACTAATGATAAAAGTGAGCGTAAACGGTATTCCAATGATAGGAAACAAGGCCTAGGGTTCATACTTTCACTAGTGCAAGTTCTCTCAACAATAATAACATAGATAGATCATATAACAAGCCCTCAACATGCAACAAAGGGTCACTCCAAAGCCACTAATAGCGGAGAACAAACGTAGAGATTATGGTAGGGTACGAAACTACCTCAAAGTTATTCTTTCGAATCAATCTATAAAAGAGTTCATACTAGAATAACACCTTAAGACACAAATCAACCAAAACCCTAATGTCACCTAGATACTCCGTTGTCACCTCAAGTATCCGTGGGCATGATTATACGATATGCATCACACAATCTCAGATTCATCCGACCAACACAAAGTACTTCAAAGAGTGACCCAAAGTTCTATCGGAGAGTCAAGAACGTGTGCCAACCCCTATGCATAGGTTCCCAATTTCACGAAACCCGCAAGTTGATCACCAAAACATACATCAAGTGGCACATGATATCCCATTGTCACCACAGATAATCGTGGCATGACATACATCAAGTGTTTTCATAAGAGACTCAATCCGATAAGATAACTTCAAAGGGGAAACTCAATTCATCACAAGAGAGTAGAGGGGGAGAAACATCATAAGATCCAACTACAATAGCAAAGCTCGGGATACATCAAGACCGTGCCACAGAAGGAACACGAGAGAGAACACAAGAGAGAGAGAGATCAAACACATAGCTACTAGTACATACCCTCAGCCTCGAGGGTGGACTACTCCCTTCTCGTCATGGATAGCACCGGGATGATGAAGATGGCCACCGGTGATGGGATCCCCCTCCGGCAGGGCACCGGAAAGGGCTCCCGAGAGGTTTTTGGTGGCTACAGAGGCTTGCGGCAGCGGAACTCCCGATCTATCTTCCGTTCTGAAAGTATTAGGGTACATAGGTATATATGGGTGAAAGAAGTACGTCGGTGGACCGAAGGGGGGGCCACGAGGCAAGGGGCGCGCCCCAGGGGGGTGGGCGTGCCCCCCACCCTCGTGGGCACCTCCCTTCTTCCCTGACGTGCACTCCAAGTCCATCGAGTGGCTTTCCTTCCAAAAATAACTTCTCTAGTTGATTTCGTTCCGTTTTGACTCCGTCTGATATTCCTTTTCCTCGAAACACTGAAATAGGCATAAAACAACAAATCTGGGTTGGGCCTCCGGTTAATAGGTTAGTCCCAAAAATAATATAAAAGTGGATAATAAAGCCCAATATTGCCCAAAACAGTAGATAATATAGCATGGAGCAATCAAAAATTATAGATACGTTGGAGACGTATCAGGCAATATCGTCCAAACTGCCTCATGATCAAGATATGCAAGCTCAAAGCAATGTTGTATCTGCGCTCCAGACACAAGTCCATTCCCTAACAGAGGCCCTTTGTGAAACAAGGAGAAACATTGCTCAATGTCATCAAGATATGCATGGTTTTGAAACCAGACTATCAGACATTTGCTATGTTGTTCTGGAGCCTAGGGGAAATGAAGGCGAGGGTTATGGTTCTCCATCGGACAATACATCATGAAAACGTAATAGTCAGGTCAAATGAACCGAGCTTCTGAACTTCTGGTGGTGCATTTATCTGCTAGACTGTTAAGTTTTATGCCAACCTTCCTTTTGTTATATAGTTGTAATTTGTTTTGGTGCGATACAAAATTTATTCTTAACGTGCAGCCACCGGCTGAAGAAAATAGCAAGTCATTTTTGTATAGTGTAGGGTGTTCCCTATATTTGCACTGGTGGCGATCTTTGATGCCGAGTGGATGTAATATGTGCAATCGCCTTAATAGCCTAGCATTAGTTTCGGCCTTATTTATTTCCTAGTCTTCTTTTTCCCTGGTTTGCTAGTGGCCACAACTACCATGGGCCATATACGGGCAGTAGGATCCATGGGTCTCCTATGGGCCGTCGATGAATGGGCCTGTAATCGGTGGGCCTCAGGCCGTTGATAAATGGGCCTGTAATCGGTGGGCCTCGGGTCGTCAGATAAATGGGTCTACATGGGCCGTAATCGGGCGTAATTGGTATCGGCCCAACACGGTAACGGGCCGTTAACAGGTCATAGGACTGCAAAGGCTTAATTCTGTCACAGGCCTAACGGGTCGTTAATGGGCTAGTATATAGGACAGGCTGGAAACGGCACAACGGGTTAACAGGCCAGAAATGGGCCGACTCTTGCCATGGGCTGAATTTGTCCCATTAGGGTAACAAGCCAGTAACGGGCCGACTCTTGCCATGGGCCGAATTTGGCCCATTCGGGGAACAGGCCAATAACGGGACGGAAGTAATCGAGGGTCGAAAAGGAGCCCAAGAACGTATGGGTCGTCAATAGGCCGAAAGCTAACAAGGGCTGGAAACAGCCCATGTAAATCACGGGCCTTTAAGGGGTACAAAGAAAATTACTGTTCATTATGGGCTAGAGTCACCGTGGGCCTGTAAAGGGCCGAAAGATACGAAGGCCTCATATGGGCCGAAAGACGTCGTGGGCCATACATGGGCAGAAAGTAAAATGGGCTGGTGTTATACTCGATGGCCCACATGACATTGTTGGGCCGATTTCCTTTAGGGCCTAACGGGCCGTGAGTTAACGGGGCGTAAAATGGGCTATTTGCGAAGAGACCATTAACAGGCTTTTCATGGGTCAGCCCATTAACTTTTGACCAAGTCAAACGGGCCGGCTTTGTAAGCTAAATGGGCCAGTGGTGGGCCATGGCACGTGTCGACATATCATAGGCGCCTATCTGACCCACTGACAAGCTGACACGTGTTTCGTCCAGCCACTAAGAATTTTAACTGTGGAAATTTCCCATTGGTCGGGGTTGTTAATGGGTTATCGGATCCAAAACCCGACCCGATAGCTTAACAGCATTCCGTTACGGTGGATGCCACGTGTCGGTCACCCTTGACGAAAGCACTTCTGTGACGCGCGATTTATCGTCATGGAAGTGGACACTTCCGTGATGATAATTTTGGTAATGTCATGGAACACTTCTACGACAGCACAGGCATGACTATCTTGATTCTGTCATAAAATCGTCATGGATGTACATGCATGACAAAAAACGCGACCTACTGTGACAAACACATATCATCATGGAAGTGTTTTTTTTGTAGTGGGATCACAAAGCAAAACTCAAAACTAAATCATACCAAAACTTCAACATATAAGATCAAGATATTACTAAAAGGATCGAACTAAGTAAAATGGTAAAGATAGGAGTGTGATGGTGATACGATACCGGGGCACCTCCCCCAAGCTTGGCAGTTGCCAAGGGGAGTGCCCATACCCATGTGATTATGTCTCCTTCTTCATCATTGGTGTTGTGATCTTCTTGGTGTTGATGCCCCTCAGGATACGATTCTCCTCCTCGAGCTTATTGACTTGTTGTTTGAGGTCCATAATTTCCTTGCGGAGCTTGCCCGTCACGGCTAAAGCTCCCTTTACCCAAGGATGCTACAAAGCTTCTGGAGAACAAGTGACGCTCTTTTTCATGTTTTCATAAGAAAGAAATTTAACGTTGGAAGGGATGACCGAATTTGGAATAGCTGAGCTCTGTAGTTCCCCCATCATGAATCCTACTTGGAAGCGGGAGGTAACTTCTTGATCTTCCTCCATGGCATCTATCCTTTTCAAGTCGGCTCCATCTCATCTTTCGTTGATGGTCCAAAGTGATAAGCATCACTATTTTCTACTGGACCTGGTGATGAAGCCATGTACCTAGGGTAGGGTCATGGACCTGTCCAAGGTACCCTCCCCAAGGACATCTTTAGAAGAAACTGCCTTTCAGTCGACTTGGAAGGATTCCACTTGACAGACTCGAAGAGACTCGACCATGAAGCCACTCACTCGACCACCAGGAGATCTAGAGTCGCTCCACACACAAATGGTCTGTTATTAAGTAGTCTTTATGGTCATGATAGCACTTTATGTATGACATTACCAGTAACGCCCGGCCTTAATGTACATTGAATCCTTCATTACGTGGGCTGGCTGGGGTCCTGGCGCACTCTATATAAGCCACCCCCTCCACAGGTAGAAGGGTTCGCACCTCTGTAACTCATACGCATAAAATCCAGTCGACCGCCTCTGGGCTCCGAGACGTAGGGCTGTTACTTCCTCCGAGAAGGGCCTGAACTCGTAAATCCCTTGCGTACACAACTACTCCATAGCTAGGATCTTGCCTCTCCATACCTACCCCCATATTCTACTATCAGGCTTAGAACCACGACAGCTGGCGCCCACCGTGGGGCAGGTGTCTTAGCGACTTATTGGAGAAGTTGCAATTGTTCCGATCGCCTTCATCATGGTTTCTGGCGGAGTTTTAGTTGAGGGACGTGAGATCTCTCTCGGCATGCTCACGTTCATCGCCGACGACTCCGCTTGGCTCCAGGAGGCTCCACTCGACATCGACGCGCTCCCAGTCCATGGGGCGACACACTTTCGCGCATGTGTCCGCGGCGTCCTGCTGCGGCAATCATTGGCCCCGTATCGGTCGACCCCTGCGTCGCCCTCCATCCCTGTCTCCTGCCAGCGCAAGCGCTCTGGTCGGTCGAGGCTTTAGCGGTGGGTGAGGCACGCAGCGGCCCGCCAGTCGGCCACCCCCCAAGTCGCGGCGATCGAGCCTAACGAATCTCTCTACGGCCTGTTCGATCTGTCGACTGGCTCCATAGAAACTGCATCCGAGTGCGACAATAGTGATCCAGCGGCGAAGGTCCTGATGGTCAATGGACCGCGTAGTCCTCTCGGCTTCCCCCGCACCGACGGAGGGGACGGCGGAGGCGACCCAGCGCAGGTCCACGAGGAGTATCAACCGGAACCACTCACTTTGCTACAAAGGGAAGATCTTCGCCGCCGGAACATGGATGCTCTGCATACTCCTATCGTAGGAGAAACCCCCGAGGGCGCCCTAGAGGTCGCACGTTTGGCCAACTTGGCTGAGCGCACTCGACTGGAGAACCTCCAACGAGCACTCGACGAACGTGCGCGGCAACGAGTACCAGACTCCAGTCGACGTCAGCTCTTTCCACCACCGACTCAGGTATATCAAACTCCAATTCAGAATCTAGCAGCTGCAGCCCGTATAGCAGAGTCGATTTAGCCCTCTCAATCAGAGGCTGGCAGAGGCTTGATGCAGATCAGAGATTTACTTTGGGCAGCGGGAGATCAAAATTCAGCTGTATCGCAGTCGCGTAATAGGATTCACAACCGATTCGTTGCTGCGAATACAGTCCAGTCGGACCATAGCCCAAGATCACCCCCGCGGTGTGAGGGACGTGGAGGTCGACGTGATCAGTATGATGACCGATTCGATCGCGATGATAGGCGTCGAGTGCCCACTCCTCCCCCAAGGGGTGGGTCGTACACCCCTTGACAGCAAGATGATAGGAGCCACCACAGTGTTGGACGAAGTGTTCTAGTCGACCCTAGAGAACCAGGCTTTGATGCGAGATCCATTATTGTTCAGGGTTTGGTCGACCGGAACAGAGCTCACTGAGAAGGTCATGATAGAGATGTACCCACCAGCAGCAGAGTTCATGTTTCAGGACCAGAGTGTTTTAGCAGAGCCATCAGGGCCGTGGTGATTCCTCCCAACTTCAGGTTGGCGACTGGGGTGAGTAAGTTCACTGGTGAGTCCAAGCCCGATACTTGGCTTGAGGACTACCGAGTGGCTGTTCAGATTGGCGGCGGCAATGATGAGGTGGCCATGAAACACCTACCTCTTATGTTGAAGGGCTCGGCCAGAGCATGGCTGAATCAGTTAACACCTAGCAGCATTTACACTTGGGAAGATCTTGCCCGAGTGTTTGTCAGGACATTTGAAGGAACTTGCAAGCGACCAGCAGGTTTGACAGAGCTGCAGGTTTGCGTGCAAAAGTCAAATGAGTCCCTAAGGGATTACATCCAGAGGTGGATCATATTGCATCAGACGGTGGAGAATGTATCTGATCACCAAGCAGTCTGTGCCTTCAAGGAAGGCGTTAAGAACAGGGAGTTAAGTTTGAAGTTCGGTCGGACCGGAGACATGACTCTGAGTCGAATGATGGAGATTGCCACCAAATATGCCAATGGTGAAGAAGAGGATCGGCTCCGGAGTGGCAAGTACAAGCCGACTGCTCATGAAACCAGAGGAGGGAACTCCAGTCGGAAGCAGAAGCGGAAAGCCGAGCCAGCTGCTCCTGGAGAAGCCTTGGCCGTGACTCAGGGAAAGTTTAAAGGGAAGCCCAAAGGATCTTGGAACCCCAAGAAGGTGAAGGACAAGGAGGGAAACGACGTGATGGATTTTCCATGCCATATCCACACGAAGAAAGACGAGGAGGGTAACTTCATTTACCCGAAACATACCACTCGCCAGGGCCGACTCTTAATCCAGCAGTTTCAGGGGAAACAGCCCAAGGATAAGGAAAAGGAGTCAGACAAGGTTGAAGACAAAGAGGACAGTGATGGAGGATACCCCCATGTCAATTCCACCCTGATGATTTTTGCTGATGTTGAGAGCAAAAGTCGATTGAAAGTTATCAACCGTGAGGTGAATATGGTTGCTCCGGCGACACCCAGTTATCTGAAATGGTCCCGGACTGCCATCACGTTCGACCAGTCTGATCAGCCGACACACATAGCCACCCCTGGGAGGCAAGCTTTGGTGGTCAACCCAGTCGTTGAAGGCGCTCGACTGACTAAGGTTCTGATGGATGGTGGCAGCGGCGTGAATATATTTTATGCGGAGACGCTGAAAGGAATGGGCATTCCGATGTCCAGACTCAGTTCCAGCAACATGAGTTTCCATGGAGTCATTCCTGGGAAGAAGGCTGAGTCACTCGGCCAAATTGCTCTTGATGTGGTTTTCGGCGATTCAAAGCATTTCCGCAAAGAAAAGTAAACATTTGAAGTTTATGCACGATTCATGGCTCGACCATGTTACGTGTACCTCAAATTAAAGATGCCTGGTCCCAAGGGTGTGATCACCATCACTAGCAATCAGAAAAAGGCAGAAGAGTGCTTTCAGAAGGGCTCAAAGATTGCCAATGCTCAGATAACAGTGGTGGAGCTGCAAGAATACCAGAAAAATGCAGATCCGAGTTATTTATTGTGGGCCAAGAAGCCCGCCACAGTGTCAGCGTTCCAGTCGTCTGGTGAGACGAAGCCCGTTCACATTGACCCGACCGACCCCAGTGCTGCTCTGACTCATATCTCCACAATACTCGACTCTAAATAGGAAGAAGCGCTCATCCAGTTCCTCCGTGAGAACTTGGACATCTTCGCATGGAAGCCTGCTGACATGCCAGGTGTTCCCAGGGGGCTGGCTGAGCATCATTTACGAGTCGACTCAAAAGCGAAACCTGTCAAAGAACATCTTCGACGGTCCGCCGTCTAGAAAAGAAAGGCCATTGGCGAGGAGGTGGCTCGGCTCCTGGCAGCAGAGTTTATCCAAGAAATTTACCACTCCGAGTGGCTTGCCAACGTTGTCATGGTCCCCAAGAAGGACAAGTCACTTCGCATGTGCATTGATTTCAAACATATCAATCTGGCCTGCCCGAAAGATCATTTTCCTCTCCCCCGCATCGACCAAATAGTCGACTCAACTGCGGGATGTGAGCGCCTGTCTTTTTTAGACGCTTATTCCGGTTACCATCAGATCCGTCTATATGGACCCGACAAGATCAAAACAGCTTTCATCACTCCATTCGGGTGCTTCTACTATGTCACCATGCCATTCGGCCTCAAGAATGCCGGAGCCACGTTCATGAGGATGATTCAGAAGTGTTTACTCACTCAAATCAGTCGGAACATGGAAGCATACATGGATGATATTGTGGTCAAATCACAGAAGGGTTCCAACCTATTGACTGACCTCGCTGAAACATTTGCCAATCTTAGGAGGTATGATATCAAGCTTAATCCATCAAAATGCACATTCGGCGTTCCTGGTGGAAAGTTACTCGGTTTTCTCATTTCCGAACGAGGAATCGACGCCAACCCAGAAAAAGTGGCACTATACTCCGAATGAAATGCCTCGTACATGTGCACGATGGCCAGAAACTTACTGGATGCTTGGCCGCGTTAAGTCGATTCATCTCTCGCCTCGGTGAAAAGGCATTGCCTCTTTACCGACTAATGAAGAAGTCAGACAAGTTCGAGTGGACTCCAGAAGCTAATGCAGTGTTTGCAGAGCTAAAAGCTCTGCTCTCCACCCAGCCAGTGCTTGCTGCTCCAATCAGCAAAGAGCCTTTGTTTCTTTACATTGCAGCCACAGGACAAGTCGTCAGTACAGTACTTACGGTCGAGCGGGAAGAAGAAGGGAAAGCCTTCAAAGTTCAGCGCCCAGTATATTATCTTTCCGAAGTATTGACCCCATCGAAGCAAAGATACCCTCATTATCAGAAGCTTGTATATGGGATTTACATGACGACGAAGAAGGTTGCTCATTATTTCTCTGATCATTCCATTACAGTCGTTAGCGACGCCCCATTGTCAGAGATTCTGCATAACAGAGATGCAACTGGTCGAGTGGCAAAATGGGCGATTGAACTCCTTCCCCTTGATATCAGGTTTGAGGCAAAGAAAGCCATTAAGTCCCAAGAAGTAGCAGATTTCATCGCCGAGTGGATTGAACAGCAACTACCGACTCAAGTTCACTCGGAGCACTGGACCATGTTCTTTGACGGTTCTAAGATGTTGAATGGTTCCGGTGCTGGGGTAGTATTGGTTTCCCCCCGAGGAGATAAGCTCAGATATGTGCTCCAGATCCACTTTGATTCCTCCAACAATGAAGCAGAATACGAAGCACTTTTGTATTGGTTGCGCATGGCCATTTCACTCGGCGTCTGTCGCCTTATGGTTTATGGAGACTCGGATTTGGTGGTTAATCAGGTGATGAAGGAGTGGGACGTCAGAAGCCCAGCCATGACTGGTTACTGCAATGCAGTAAGAAAGCTTGAGAAGAAATTTGAAGGGTTAGAGCTCCATCATATACCCCGACTGAAGAATCAAGCGGCTGATGATTTGGAAAAGATAGGTTCCAAGAGAGAAGCCATTCCCAGTAATGTGTTCTTGGAACATATCCATACTCCATCAATTCAAGAAGATCCTTTTACCGAAGAAGCTCCGCAGCCAAAAAGTGTCACAGATCCGACTGAAGTTGAAGTTCCAGCGGTGGTCGACCTGATCATGGAAGCGTTGGTCATCACTCCCAATCGGACAGAGCCGTACATCACGTATATCTTAAGGAAAGAGCTCCCAGAGAATGAGGAAGAGGCTTGACAGATCGTCCGCCGATCCAAAGCCTTCACCGTGATAAAGGGAGAGTTGTACAGCGAAAGCGTGACTGGAGTTGGTCAGAAATATATAACGCCAGAAGAAGGTCGGATAATCCTTGACGATATCCACTCGGGGACCTGTGACCATCATGCGTCCTCTCGAACCATTGTGGCTAAAGCATACCGAGTGGGATTTTACTGGCCAAGAGAAAATGAAATGGCAAAGGAGATAGTCGACAAGTGTGAAGGATGTCAATTTTACTCCAATATGTCACACAAAGCCGCCTTAGCCTTGAAGACCATTCCACTCGTCTGGCCTTTCGCTGTATGGGGATTGGATATGGTTGGACAACTGAGAACAGGCAGAAGCGGCTTCACCCATGTGCTGGTGGCAGTCGACAAGTTCACTAAGTGGATTGAAGCTAAACCTATCAAGAATCTTGATGCCGGCACTGCTGTCAGCTTCATCATAGAGTTGATATTCAGATATGGAGTTTCACATAGCATCATCACTGATAATGGGTCAAACTTTGATTCCGAGGTATTCAGAGCCTTTTGCACATCTCAGGGCACACGAGTCGACTATGCTTCAGTCTCTCACCCCCAATCGAATGGACAGGCAGAACGAGCAAATGGTTTAATTCTCAAAGGGCTGAAACCCCGACTGATGCGCGATCTCAAGCACGCGGCTGGTGCATGGGTCGACAAACTTCCGTCAGTACTTTGGGGATTAAGGACCACACCTAATCGGTCGACTGGGAGTACTCCGTTCTTCTTGGTCTACGAAGCTGAAGCAGTCTTGCCGAGTGACCTGCTTCACAACGCACCCCGAGTCGAACTCTACACTGAAGATGAAGCAGGGCAAGCCCGATAGGATGCACTCGATCTTCTAGAAGAAGAAAGAGAGATGGCAATGATCCGATCGACCATTTATCAGCAGGACTTACGTCGCTTCCATGCCAAAAATGTGAAGAGTCGAGCCTTCCAAGAAGGAGATTTGGTTCTCCGAGTGGATCACCAGAAGCCACACAAGCTTGCTCCTACTTGGGAAGGTCCCTTCTTCGTCACCAAAGTTCTCCACAACAGGGCATACCGCCTTTACAATGTCGGTCACCAGATTGACGAGCCCCGAGCTTGGAACGCGGAGCTACTCTGCCCCTTTTATACTTAAGTATTCACTCGGATGAGATGTAATAAAAGTACTTTTGTAGTTTATTTATCAAAGACGAGAGTGTTATAATTTTCCCAGTGATTGTTGTTACTTTTGTTTACATGAGCAGTTAGCTGCGAATCCGTTTCGCCTAAGTTGGTAAAAAAAATCCTTACCGAGTGGTGAGCCAGTCTCCCACTCGGGGGCTTAGCTGCGAATCCGTTTCGCCTAAGTACTTTCAAATCCTACGGAGTGGTGAGCCATCCTCCCACTCGGGGGCTTAGCTGCGAATCCGTTTAACCTAAGTACTTTCAAATCCTACCGAGTGGTGAGCCAGCCTCCCACTCGGGGGCTTAGCTGCAGTCCAAGTACTCGCCTAAGTTTAACAAAATCCTGCCGAGTGGTGAGCCATCCTCCCACTCAGAGGCTTAGCTGCAGTCCAAGTACTCGCCTAAGTTTAACAAAATCCTGCCGAGTGGTGAGCCAGCCTCCCACTCGGGGGCTTAGCTGCAGCCCAGTGCTCGCCTAAGTAAAAATACAATGTGCGCTCCGCAAGGAGGACGAGGTGCAGGTCGACTGCTACCTTCTCCTTTCGAGCTACGCCACAAATATGATGTGCGATCCGCAAGGAGGACGAGGTGCAAGTCGACTGCTAACTTTTCCTTCCGAGCTACGCCACAAATACAATGTGCGCTCTGCAAGGAGGACGAGGTGTAGGTTGACTGCTACCTTCTCCTTCCGAGCTACGCCGCAAACACAATGTGCGCTCCACAAAGATGACGAGCTGCAGGTCGATTGCTACCTTCTCCTTCCGAGCTACGCCGCAAATACAATATGCGCCCCGCAAGGAGGACGAGGTGCAGGTCGACTGTTACCTTCTCCTTCGGAGGTACGTCACAAAAAATCCTACCGAGTGAAGAGCAAACCTCCCACTTGGGGGCTTAGCTGCAGCCCAGTGCTCGCCTAAGTTTTTGAAAATCCTACCGAGTGGAGTGCAAACACCCCACTCGGGGGCTTAGCTGCAGCCCAGTGCTCGCCTAACTTTTTGAAAATCCTACCGAGTGGAGAGCAAACCTCCCACTCGGGGGCTTAGCTGCAGCCCAGTGCTCGCCTAAGTTTTTGAAAATCCTACCGAGTGGAGAGCAAACCTCCCACTCGGGGGCTTAGCTGCAGCCCAGTGCTCGCCTAAGTTTTTGAAAATCCTACCGAGTGGAGAGCAAACCTCCCACTCGGGGGCTTAGCTGCAGCCCAGTGCTTGCCTAAGTTTTTGAAAGTTCTACCGAATGGAGAGCAAACCTCCCACTCGGGGGCTTAGCTGCAGCCCAGTGCTAGCCTAAGTATGAGATTCATTCCACTCTGCAAGGATGACGAGGTGCAAGTCGACTGCTACCTTCCCCTTCAGAGCTCCGCCACAAATACAATGTACACTCCATCCGGATCCGCAAGAACGCAAGTCGACTGCAATCTGTGCTTCATACCTACCTGCAAGAGTGCATCACAAGCACTAGCATATATTCCGAGCGAAGAACAATGTTCGTTCGAAGACAAATGCAAACATATTCAACGGCAAACCCAAGTTCAGATAGCATCCTATGGATCTAGAAGTTCTCAGGCACCAAGCCTGTTAAAGTTTACCGGTTAAAAAAACCACTCGGCATTCCGAGGAAAATTTAAGGCATCAAGCATACAAGTTTTTTATTCCTCCTGTGGAGGACTGGAAGGCGGGACAAACTCGTCTAGGTCGATTCCAGCTGCAATCCGAGTGGCAGCAGCAATGAAGGTCTCCATGAAAGATTGGAAGTCATGCTTCTTGGTATTGGCCACCTTGAGAGACGCCAGCTTGTCCTCTCGCGCGTCCTTGCAGTGAACACGGACCAGAGACAGAGCAACATCAGCACCACACCTGGCAGAAGTCTTCTTCCATTCTTGACTTGGAACTTCGTTCAGTCGAGTCATCAGAGACTCGAGGTCATTCTGAAGTGTTTCCCCCGGCCAGAGTGTTGTGGCGATGCGCGACGTTGCAACCTTCAGTCCAGCAAGATAGTCGACCACAGCAGTAACGCGAGACTCGAGTCAGAGCACGTTCATGGCGGCCTCATCCTTCACAGGAGAGTTGATGGGATCTAGGCTTGTCTCCACTCGACCAGTTTCTTCCTCAAAGTTTTGGCAGAATTCTGTAAACACAACCCAAAGATAAGCCCGCAGTTTTGTGGTAAGTCCATAATTACAAGCCAGTCAGATATAAGAGATTATCTTCAAGCATGAGGAATAGCTTCTTGGCGAGTCCTCCCATATAAACCTCTAGATCATTCTTCTTTCCCGCCAGTTCGCTAGCATTGTCGCTCAGGGCTATCTTGTCATTCTTCAGTCAACTGACCTCCTTGTTGGCCACGTCGAGAGCAGCTTTCAGATTGGTATTCTCCTCTTCAAGTTTGCTGATTGAAGCCAGCTTTTCTTCTGCAAGTTTCGTCTTGTCCAAAGCCGCTTTTTGTGCCTCGGCAAGGTCAAGGTCCTTCTTCTTCAGAGCATCCTTCATTTTATCTGCAAAATGACAGTGAGATCAGACTCAGGAATGGACAAGAAATAAGGGCAGTCGTCAAGGTTCTCACTAAACATACCTTTTGCCTCCTCCTTCGCCTTCGTGAAGTTCTCTTGGACAAGCTTCAGATCAAGTTTGAGCTAGATATGCTTGTTCTCCAACTCAGTATAACGGGCCACAAGCTCGCAAGATTTCTGCGAAAGATCAATCGACAGACGTCAAAGATAGGTCACTCCCGAGTGACTAAGAGAAAGATCGTAGTATTTCTAAGACTACAGCCGAATCAAAATATTCAACTGTAGTCTCGGGGACTACACCCAGTGGGTGCACCCAGCGTGCCCCCACTAGTTCTATCGGCTCGGGTCGATCAGTTGACCAAAAGAGACAAAAAAGGCTAACTACCAGCAGTTAGCCATAGTTTCAAAAAAAATGTTCTTCAGACCATAGTCGATTGCCAGCAGTCGACCACGGTCTCGGGGACTACACCCAGTGGGTGCACTCAGCGTGCCCCCACTGGTTCCATGATTCCATTCGACCGGATCGAGTGGAGAGAGTAAAGAGAAAAAGTTCAAGGTATAAAGACTATAATCGACTGCCAGCAGTCCACCATAGTCTCGGGGACTACACCCAGTGGGTGCACTCGGCGTGCCCCCACCAATCCAGATATTCAATCGACACACCCAGTAGGTGGACGACAGATAGTAAGATCTTCAGAAAGAAAAGTTTTCAGGTACCATATCCTAACAGAACAGGCGGTGATCAACTAACCTGGACATTGCTCTGAAGGGCTGAACTTGCATCATAAGCCGCTTGACTGGCATCTCGGATCGCCTTCACCTGCTCCATCATGACCCCCGCCTGGCGTATAGCTTCTTTAGCAGCGCCTGCTTGGTCCTCTGGGACATGGTAGGTGGAGAAAAGGGAAGGCGGATCAGCACTCGACGACGAAGGGCGAGCACTCGTCAGCGGCACAACAAAGGACACGGTATTCCGAGTGATGTTGCCCCCCTCTGGAACTAGCGTCTCAGGTGCTGATACGACCTGAGCAGTCTTGCCAGCAGACGTCTTCCTGTTCCTCCTCTGCCTTAGTGGCTCCTCATCGTCATCATCAGGAAGATCAATGATGATATTAGGTGGAGCTACAGAAAAGATTCAAAGTTAAAAATGAAGATCCAATCGACCGAAAGCGAAACTACAAAGATCATACCAGGGTTGGAAGTGATAGCATCCTCCATTTCTTGATCTTCATGTCTGGTCGAGGTCTCAGAAGTAGCAGCACTGCGATTTCAGAAATCAGTCGGTCAGCAAACGAGTCGACCAAGAGTGTATCCACGTTAAACAAGAAAACACAAGTTATGCCATTACCCGGAAATAGTGGGAATCACCATCCTCATCTTCGGCAGGACCTTCATCGGTTTTGATGATGCTGCTCGGGGTTGCTTCGGCACTTTCTCAGTTGGCACCGGAGAGGTCGTCCAAGGACATTTGGTTGACTGCCCAACAGGCGTGGCCGCCTTGCCACGCTCAACTGCAGGGTCATGGATGAGCTTGGATCGTCTTTCAGTATGGGGAGGCTCGACTTCATCCTCCTCTTCCTCTTCCTCTTCCTCATCAGAGCCGGCATCTTCTTCACCCTCCTCACCATCGGATTCCCACTGCTCTTGACTTTCACCCCCACTCCCTTCCTCCTCTTCGGTCTGTTCTTGCGCCCCGTTGGGCATCGAATACATCTCGGTAGTGATCTGGAAGACAACAAACAAGAAAAAAGTCAGTCGACCGAATGGTAGCAAAACAGAATGAAGGAAACAGGGTCACGGTCGGAGATACGTGATTAGACCTTGTCTGGTTTGTATGACTGGTCGAGTGGCGGGATACTTCTGGCTCCACGGGGTTATCTTTGTTCCCTGTGATGGCAGTCATCCACCTCTCCAGAGTGTCATCGTCGACCTCCTCCGGATGGACCCGAGTGGTGTCTTCGGTACTAGAGTACATCCACATCGGATGGCCTCAATATTGAAGTGGCTGAATGCACCGTCGAAGGAAAACCTCCAGAAGATCCATGCCAGTCACCCCGTCGCGGATGAGCTGGACTACACGCTCTACCAACACGTTAACCTGAGCCTTCTCCTCCGGGACCACCTTCAGAGAGGACGACTTGTTCACTCGGTCCATGGAGAAAGGAGGGAGTCCAGTCGAATGCCCTGGCGTCGGCTGGTCTTGGCAGTAGAACCAGGTCGACTGCCACCCTCGGACTGACTCGGGAGGGATCATGGCTGGAAAAAGCACTTTTACTCCTCATCTGAACCCCAAGGCCCCCACACATTTGGATTACTTGGGTTTTCTCGTCACTCGGACTAGCCTTTTTCACCGTCTGAGAGCGACAGGTGAAAATGTGTTTGAAAAGGCCCCAATGCGGCCGACAACCCAAGAAGTTCTGACACAAGGACACGAAAGCAGTGAGATAGACGATAGAGTTGGGTGTGAAGTGGTGGAGTTGTGCCCCAAAGAAGTTCAGAAATCCCCGAAAGAAAGGATTCGGCGGTAGAGAAAACCCGCGGTCAACGTGGGTGGCTAAGAGGACGCACTCACCCTCCTGAGGCTACGGTTGCCACTCTTTCCCCGGAAGCCTCGCTGATCCATGGGGGATCAGTCCTTCGTTGGCCAGGTCGTCGAGGTCCTTCTGGCTGATGGTCGAGCGGATCCAATCTCCCTGGATCCATCTTTGCGGCATACCGGCCCGCGACGAGGATCCACCCCGACTGGTCGCCCTCCCCTTCGCCTTCGCCGTCGCCTTCTTCGCCCGCTCCAAAGCCACTGTCTTCTCCTTCACCATCGTCGCCGGCGAAGCAGACACAGAGTAACAGCGCTGGGACGGTGGCGAACACATCAGGTGAATCTGAGGAAGAAAGAGGGGGAAATGAGGGCGCATTGTTCAAAAAAAACCCATCTGGCGCCTTATATGAAGTCTCTTCCGAGTTGCTAACTGGTAGGCCCGGACGATCCTGTCAAATCCCGCAACAGTCGCACGCGCGATACGTGGCGAAGAAGGTGGCACGAAGATCGAGGCGTCCCTGCCTTATCCCATCTGAGTACCACAGCCTCCTCCGCTTCGCGTGCTTCCCGAAATTCGGATCCCGCTAAATCTGCGAACAGTAGAGCAACTTGTCAGACCGCAGATTTCCTCCGATCCGTCGCTCGGAAATCTCCAAGCTCATAAAGGTCACTCGACAAATAAAAAGAATGGATCAAGGCGACTGAAAAAGAAGTTGATGCCATCACTAAAAGTCAATGGTCCAGAACAAGACACACTCGTAGCACGAAAAACAGGTCGGAAGAATTCTCAACTCCTTCCTCACTCAAACCTCGATCCATTCGGGGGCTAATGATGAAGCCATGTACCTAGGGTAGGGTCATGGACCTGTCCAAGGTACCCTCCCCAAGGACATCTTTAGAAGAAACTGCTTTTCAGTCGACTTGGAAGGATTCCACTCGATGGACTCGAAGACACTCGACCATGAAGCCACTCACTCGACCACTAGGAGATCTAGAGTCGCTCCACACACAAACGGTTTGTTATTAAGTAGTCTTTATTGTCATGATAGCACTTTATGTATGGCATTACCAGTAACGCCCGGCCTTAATGTACATTGAATCCTTCATTACGTGGGCTGGCTGGGGTCCTGGCGCACTTTATATAAGCCACCCCCCGCCACAGGTAGAAGGGTTCGCACCTCTGTAACTCATACGCATAAAATCCAGTCGACCGCCTCTGGGCTCCGAGACGTAGGGCTGTTACTTCCTCCGAGAAGGGCCTGAACTCGTAAATCCCTTGCGTACACAACTACTCCATAGCTAGGATCTTGCCTCTCCATACCTACCACCCTATTATACTATCAGGCTTAGAACCATGACACCTGGTGTCGGGTGAGACACCCGACTCTCCCCGACTAACTCTTGAGAAGACATCTTGCTCTAATTATGCAACAGGAACAACTCGAAACAAAAACAGAGGAGTTTTGCGTGATACGATGGTCAAAACCTTCGAGAGATTATATAATGAATTTTTACCGACCAAAATACGTAACATGCAAGAAAACGGAGTCTGGGAGGCACACGGGGTGCCCACGAGACAGGGGGGCGTGCCCAGTAAGGGTGGGCGCGCCCTCCACCCTCGTGGATGCCTCGTGTCCTTCCCGGATTACTTCTCGCTTCCCAAAATTCTTAAATATTCCAAAACGTAGAAAAATTGCCATTAGAACTGTTTTGGAGTCGGTTTACTTACCGTACCACGTACCTATTCCTTTTTGGAGTCTGAAACATTCTGGAAAGTTTCCCTTATGTATTCCTCCAGGTTTACCGTTTCAATAATATTAGTTTCAACACTGATAGGATTACCTGAGATATAATGTTTGATTCTTTGACCGTTCACCACCCTCGTACTTGTGCCTTCGAAGTTGTTGATTTTTATGGCACCGGAACGATAGACCTCCTCGATAACGTAAGGACTTTCCCATTTGGAGAGAAGTTTTCCTGCAAAAAATCTTAAACGAGAGTTGAATAGCAACACATAATCACATACGTTAAACTCACGCTTTTGTATCCTTTTGTCATGCCATCTTTTAACTTTTTCTTTGAACAGCTTGGCCTTCTCATAGGCTTGGGTCCTCCATTCATCAAGTGAGCTAATATCAAATAACCTCTTCTCACCGGCAAGTTTGAAGTCATAGTTGAGCTCTTTAATAGCCAAGATGCTTTATGTTCAAGTTCGAGAGCTAAGTGGCATGCTTTTCCATATACCATCTTATACGGAGACATACTCATAGGATTTTTATGTGCAGTTCTATAGGCCCATAATGCATCATCAAGTGGCTTGGACCAATTCTTTCTAGATCTATTAACAGTCTTTTGCAAAATTAATTTGATCTCTCTATTGCTCAATTCTACTTGACCACTAGACTGCGGGTGATAAGGAGATGCAATTCTATGATTAACATCATACTTAGCAAGCATCTTACGGAAAGCACCATGAATAAAATGTGAACCACCATCAGTCATAAGATATCTAGGGACTCCAAACCTTGGAAAAATAACTTCTTTAAGCATCTTAATAGAGGTGTTATGATCAGCACTACTAGTTGGAATAGCTTCTACCCACTTAGCAACATAATCAACAGCAACTAAAATATGTGTGTAACCATTAGAGGCGGTAAAAGGTCCCATATAATCAAAGCCCCAAACTTCAAATGGTTCAATAACAAGAGAATAATTCATAGGAATTTCTTGATGTCTACTAATATTACCAATTCTTTGATATTCATCACAAGACAAGACAAACTTACGAGCATCTTTGAAGAGAGTAGGCCAATAAAAACCAGATTGCAATACCTTATGTGCAGTTCTATCTCCAGCGTGGTGTCCTCCATACGATTCAGAGTGACACTTGCGTAGAATCTGTTCCTGTTCATGCTCAGGTACACAACGTCTAATAACACCATCTACTCCTTCTTTATAAAGGTGTGGGTCATCCCAGAAGCAATGTCTTAAATCATAAAAGAACTTTTTCTTTTGCTGGTATGTGAAACTAGGTGGTATAAATTTAGCAACAATGTAATTAGCATAATCAGCATACCAAGGAGCAGTACGAGAAGCATTAATGACCGCTAATTGTTCATCAGGAAAGCTATCATCAATAGGTAGTGGGTCATCAAGAACATTCTCTAACCTAGACAGGTGGTCTGCAACGGGGTTCTCAGCTCCCTTTCTATCAATAATATGAAAATCAAATTCTTGGAGCAAGAGAACCCATCTAATTAGTCTAGGCTTAGCATCTTTCTTTTCCATAAGATATTTAATAGCAGCATGATCAGTGTGAATACTAACTTTAGAATCAACACTATAAGGTCTGAACTTATCACAATCAAATACAACTGCTAAGAACTCTTTTTCAGTAGTAGCATAATTTCTCTAGGCTGTATCAAGAGTTTTACTAGCATACTGGATAACATTCAATTTCTTATCAACTCTTTGCCCTAGAACAACACATACAGTATAATCACTAGCATCACACATAATTTCAAAGGGTAAATTCCAATTAGGTGGCTGAACAATAGGTGCAGTGATCAAAGCTTTCTTAAGTATTTCAAACGGTTCTACACAATCATCATCAAAGACAAAAGGAATATCTTTTTGCAATAAATTAGTCAGAGGCCTAGAGATTTTAGAAAAGTCCTTAATGAGCCTCCTATAAAAACTGGCATGACCAAGGAAACTTCTTATACCTTCTATGTCCTTGGGACATGGCATCTTTTCAATAGCATCAACTTTAGCTTTATCAACTTCAATACCTCTCTCGGAAATCTTATGCCCCAAGACAATTCCTTCATTAACCATAAAGTGGCACTTTTCCCAATTCAAGACGAGACTAGTGTCTTCACATCTCTGCAAAACTCGATCAAGGTTGCTCAAGCAATCATCAAAAGAGGACCCATAAACGGAGAAATCATCCATGAATACCTCACAAATCTTTTCACAAAAGTCGTAGAATATAGCCATCATGCATCTTTGAAAGGTAGAAGGTGCATTACATAAACCAAAAGGCATACGTCTATAAGTAAAAGTACCGAAAGGGCAAGTAAAAGTAGTTTTTGATTGATCCTCCGCTGACACAAGTATTTGAGAGAAACCAGAATAACCATCTAGAAAGCAGAAATGTGTATGTTTGGATAATCTTTCTAGCATTTGATCAATAAAAGGTAAAGGGTAATGATCTTTCTTAGTAGCTTTATTTAATTTACGAAAATCAATTACCATCCTATAACCTGTAATAATTCTTTGCGGGATCAATTCATCTTTATCATAAGGAACGACAGTAATACCTCCCTTTTTAGGAACACAATGGACATGACTTACCCATTCACTATCAGCAACGGGATAAATTATACCTGCCTCAAGGAGCTTCAATATCTCCTTTCTTACCACTTCTTTCATCTTAGGATTTAACCGTCGTTGAGGCTCTCTAACTGGTTAGGCATCTTTCTCCACTTTAATTTTGTGTTGTCATAGAGTGGGACTAATGCCCTTAAGATCATCTAGAGTATATCCAATAGCAGCACTGTGCTTCTTCAGAGTTTTCAATAATCTTTCTTCTTCTTGCTGTGAAAGGTTAGCACTAATAATAATAGGATATATTTTCTTTTCATCAAGATAAGCATACTTAAGATTATCAGGTAATGGTTTGAGCTCAAACATAGGATCACCCTGGGGTGGAGGGGGATCCCCTAGGATTTCAACAGGCAAGTTGTGTTCCAGAATAGGACCCTGTTGAAGGAACACTTCATCGATTTCCCTTCTTGTATTCATAAACATATCATTTTCATGGTCTAGCAAATATTGTTCTAACGGATCAGTAGGAGGCACGGCAATAAAAGCAAGACCAATAATCTCATCCTTACTAGGTGATTCTTTATCACGGGGTTGTCTACGAAACTTAGCAAAATTAAACTCATGAGACATATCCCCTAGCCAATTGTAACAATATCCTTTTCACATCAATCCTAGCATTAACAGTATTCAAGAAGGGTCTACCAAATATAATGGGACAAAAGTCATCTTGTGGGGAACCAAGAACAAGAAAATAAGTAGGATATTTAACTTTCCCACACAAGACTTCAACATCTCTAACAATCCCAACGGGCTTAATGGTGTCCCTATTGGCAAGCTTAATAGTAACATCAATACCTTCTATTTCAGCAGGTGCAATATCATGCATAACTTCTTTATATAAGTCAAAGGGCATTGCACTAGCACTAGCACCCATATCACATAATCCATGATAACAATGATCTCCTATTTTAACAGAAATAACCGGCATGCCTACAACAGGTCTATGTATTTTAGCATCTGGTCTAGCAATATTAGCAGTTTCACCATAGAAATAAATAACATGCCCATCTATATTATCATCCAAGAGATCTTTAACCATAGTAATACTAGGTTCAACTTTGATTTGCTCAGGGGGTGTATAAGTTCTAGTATTACTCTTACGAACAACAGTTGAAGATTTAGCATGATCCTTCATCCTAACAGGAAAAGGTGGTTTCTCAACATAACTAGTAGGAACAATAGGATCATTATAAGTGATAGTCTTTTCTTCAACTGTAAGTAGTGCAACTACTTTTACTTTGATGGGAGGATTATATTTAAACCACTTCTCCTTAGGGAGATCAACGTGAGTAGCAAAAGATTCACAAAAGGCAGCTACTATCTCAGAGTCAAGTCCATACTTAGCGCTAAATCCATGAAAAGCATCGGTATCGATAAAAGATTTAACACAATCAAACTTAGGTGTTATACCTGACTCCTTACCATCGTCAGAACCCCAATCTTCAGAGTTGCGTTTAATTCTTTCCAATAAATCCCACTTGAATTCAGTAGTCTTCAGCATATAAGAACCAACATAGGAAGTATCGAGCATGGTGCGATCATTGAGAGAAAGTCGAGCATAAATTTTTTGAATAATCATATCTCTTGAGAGTTCATGATTGGGGCATGAATATAACATTGACTTAAGCCTCCCCCAAGCTTGAGCGATGCTTTCTCCTTCGCGAGGCCAGAAATTATATATGTAATTATGATCACGATGGACAAGATGCATAGGATAGAACTTCTGGTGAAATTCCAACTTCAATCGTTTATAATTCCAAGATCCCGTATCATCACATAGCCTATACCATGTCAACGCATCTCCCTTCAAAGATAAAGGGAAGACCTTCCTTTTGACAACATCATCGGGAATACCTGCAAGCTTAAATAATCCACAAACTTCATCCGCAAAGATAAGGTGTAAATCGGGATGCAATGTTCCATCTCCTGCAAAGGGATTAGCTAGCAGTTTCTCTATCATACCCGAAGGAACCTCAAAGTAAACATTTTAAGTAGGTTCAGTAGGTTGAGGAGAAACTCTTTGCTCTACTGGTCAGGGTGAAGATACCCCGAACAAGCCCCTCAAAGGATTAGTTTCCATAGTAACAAGTGACAAAAAAAATTCAACACACTATATAAATGTTTCCTTACCAAGTTCCACTCACACAAGGCGCTTAACTCCCCTGCAACGGCGCTAGAAAAGAGTCTTGATGACCCACAAATATAGGGGATCTATCGTAGTCCTTTCGATAAGTAAGACTGTCGAACCCAACGAGGAGCAGAAGGAAATGACAAGCGGTTTTCAGTAAGGTATTCTCTGCAAACATTGAAATTGTAGGTAACAAATAGTTTTGTGATAAGATAATTTGTAACGGGTAACAAGCAATGAAAGTAAATAAAGTGCAGCAAGGTGGCCCAATCCTTTTGTAGCAAAGGACAAGCCTGGACAATTTCTTATAATGAGGAAAGCACCCCCGAGGACACATGGGAATTATTGTCAAGCTAGTTTTCATCACGCTCATATGATTCGCGTTCGGTACTTTGATAATTTGATATGTGGGTGGACCGGTGCTTGGGTACTGCCCTTTCTTGGACAAGCATCCCACTTATGATTAACCCCTATTGCAAGCATCCGCAACTACAAAAGAAATATTAAGGTAAACCTAACCATAGAATGAAACTAGTGGATCCAAATCAGCCCCTTACGAAGCAACGCATAAACTAGGGTTTAAGCTTCTGTCACTCTAGCAACCCATCATCTACTTATTAATTCCCAATGCCTTCCTCTAGGCCCAAATAATGGTGAAGTGTCATGTAGTCGATGTTCACATAACACCACTAGAGGAGAGACAACATACATCTCATCAAAATATCGAACGAATACCAAATTCACATGACTACTAATAGCAAGACTTCACCCATGTCCTTAGGAACAAACGTAACTACTCACAAAGCATATTCATGTTCATAATCATAGGAGTATTAATATGCATTAAGGATCTAAACATATGATCTTCCACCAAGTAAACCAATTAGCATCAACTACAAGGAGTAATCAACACTACTAGCAACCCACAGGTACCAATTTGTGGTTTTGATACAAGATTGTATACAAGAGATGAACTAGGGTTTTGAGAGGAGATGGTGCTGATGAAGATGTTGATGGAGATTGACCCCCTCCTGATGAGAGGATCGTTAGTGATGACGATGGTGATGATTTCCCCCTCTCGGAGAAAAGTTTCCCCGGAAGAACAGCTCCGCCAGAGCCCTAGATTGGTTCCGCCAAGGTTCCGCCTCGTGGCGGAGGAGTTTTGTCCTGTAAGCTTCCTTATGATTTTTTTTCCAGGGTAAATGCCTTCATATAGTAGAAGATGGGCACCGGAGGGCCACCAGGGGCCAGGGAGACAGGGGCGCGCTCAATAGGGGTGGGCGCGCCCCCACCCTCCTGGCCAGGGTGTGGGCCCCCTCTTGTATTTTCTTCGCTCAATAATTCTTATTAATTCCAAAAGTGACTTCCGTGGAGTTTCAGGATTTTTGGAGCTGTGCAGAATAGGTTTCCAATATTTGCTCCTTTTCCAGCCAGAATTCCAATTGCCGGCATTCCCCCTCTTCATGGTAAACCTTGTAAAATAAGAGAGAATAGCCATAAGTATTGTGACATAACGTGTAATAATAGCCCATAATGCAATAAATATTGATATAAAAGCATGATGCAAAATGAACGTATCAGGTATGAACCATAGATAAGTTGGAATACAGTAGATATTACACCAATATGGATTTAGAATGAGTTCACAATAGTATCCAAAGTGGTGATTTATTTCCTTATACTAACAGAGCTTACGAGTTTTCTGTTGAGTTTTGTGTTGTGTAGTTTTCAAGTTTTGGGTAAAGATCCGATGGAGTATGGAATAAGGAGTGGCAAGAGCCTAAGCTTGGGGATGCCCAAGGCACCCCAAGGTAATATTCAAGGACAACCAAGAGCCTAAGCTTGGGGATGCCCCAGATGGCATCCCCTCTTTCGTCTTTGTTCATCGGTAACTTTACTTGGAGCTATATTTTTATTCACCACATGATATGTGTTTTGCTTGGAGCATCATTTTATTTCATTTAGTTTTGCTTGTTGTTTGAATAATATCCCAAGATCTGAAATTCTTAAATGTTAGAGAGTCTCCACATAGTTACATAATTATTCGACTACTCATTGATCTTCACTTATATCTTTCGGAGTAGTTTGTCATTTGATCTAGTGCTTCACTTATATCCTTTTAGAGCACGACGGTAGTTTTATAATAGATGAACTCTCGTGCTTCAATTATATTATTTTGAGAGTCTTTAGAATAGCATGGTAATTTGCTTGGGTTATAAAATTAGTCCTAATATAATGGGCATTCAAGATGGGTATAATAAAAACTTTCATATAAAGTGCATTGAATACTCTGAGAAGTTTGATTCCTTATGATTGTTTTGAGATATGAAGATGGTGATATTAGAGTCATGCTAGTGGAGTAATTGTGAATTTGAGAGATACTTGTGTTAAAGTTTGTGATTTTTGTAGCATGCACTTATGGTGAACCATTATGTGATGAAGTTGGAGCATGATTTATTTATTGATTCTCATCCTTTGTGTGGAGGTATTCTACGTCTTGAGCTTGCGTTGGTTTTCCTTGAAGAGGAAATGGTGATGCAACAATAGTAGCGTAAGTATTTCCCTTAGATTTTGAGAACCAAGGTATCAATCCAGTAGGAGGCTCCTCAAAAGTCCCAAGCACCTACAAAATGGGGTTGTCAATCCCTTCACGGCCACTTGTGAAAATGAGATCTGATAGAGATAGTATGATAAGATAAATATATTTTTGGTATTTTATAAGATAGATGCAAAAAGTAAAGATGCAAATAAAAGTAGATTGGAAGCAAATATGATAAGAGATAGACCCGGGGGCCATAGGTTTCACTAGTGGCTTCTCTCAAGATGGCATAAGTATTACGGTGGGTGAACAAATTATTGTCGAGCAATTGATAGAAAAGCGAATAATTTTGAGATTATCTAGGCATGATCATGTATATAGGCATCACGTCCACAACAAGTAGACCGACTCCTTCCTGCATCTACTACTATTACTCCACACATCGACCGACTCCTGCCTGCATCTAGAGTATTAAGTTCATAAGAACAGAATAACGCTTTAAGCAAGATGACATGATGTAGAGGGATAAACTCAAGCAATATGATATAAACCCCATCTTGTTATCCTCGATGGCAACAATACAATACGTGCCTTGCAACCCTTTCCGTCACTGGGTAAGGACACCGCAAGATTGAACCCAAAGCTAAGCACTTCTCCCATGGCAAGAAAAATCAATCTAGTAGGCCAAACCAAACAGATAATTCGAAGTGACTTGCAAATATAACTCAATCATACATAAAAGAATTCAGAGAAGATTCAAATATTATTCATAGATAAACTTGATCATAAAACCACAATTCATCGGATCTCGACAAACAAACCGCAAAAAGAGGGGGAGAACATTGTATTGAGATCCAAAAAGAGAGAAGAAGCCATCTAGCTAATAACTATGGACCCGTAGGTCTGTGGTAAACTACTCACAACTCATCGGAGGGGCTATGGTGTTGATGTAGAAGCCCTCCATGGTCGATTCCCCCTCCGGCGGAGCACCGGCGAAGGCCCCAAGATGGGATCTCGCGGATACAGAAGGTTACGGCGGTGGAAATTGTGTTTCGGTTGCTCCCTGGATGTTTTCGGGGTACGTAGGCTTATATAGGAGGAAGAAGTACGTCGGTGGCCACCCGAGGGGCCCACGAGACAGGGGGGCGCCCTATAGGGGGGCGCCCTCCTATCTCGTGGCTGCCTCGGCTGCTTCTTGACTTGCACTCCAAGTCCTCTGGATCACGTTTGTTCCCAAAATCACGCTCCCAAAGGTTTCATTCCGTTTGGACTCCGTTTGATATTCCTTTTCTTCGAAATACTGAAATAGGCAAAAAAAACAGCAATACAGGCTGGGCCTCCGGTTAGTAGGTTAGTCCCAAAAATGATATAAATGTGTAAATTAAAAACCATAAACATCCAAAAGGGGTAATATAATAGCATGGAACAATCAAAAATTATAGATACGTTGGAGACGTATCAAGAATCCCCAAGCTTAATTCCTGCTCGTCCTCGAGTAGGTAAATGATAAAAAGAGAATTTTTGATGTGGGATGCTACCTAGCATAATTCTCAATGTAATTTTATTTATTGTGGCATGAATGTTCAGATCTAAATGATTCAAAATAAAAGTTCATATTGATAAAAGAAATAGTAACACTTCAAGCATATTAATCAAAGCAATCATGTCTTCTCAAAATAACATGGAAAAAGAAAGTTCATCCCTACAAAATCATATAGTTAGGCTATCCTTCATTTTCGTCACACAAAGATGTTCCCAACTTCTATACCCCCGATGACAAGCCAAGCAATTCTTTCATACTTAAATAATGTCAAACTTTTTCAACCTTCACGCAATAGATGAGCATGAGCTATGGATATAGCACTATGGGTGGAATAGAATATGATGATGGGGATTGTGTGGAGAACACAAAAAGAGGAGAAAGTCTCACATTAACGAGGATAATAAACGGGGCTATGGAGATGCCCATCAATTGATGTCAACATGAGGAGTAGGGATTGCCATGCAACAGATGCACTAGAGCTATAAATGAATGCTCAGCAAAAGAAAACTAATGGGTGTGCATCCAACTTGCTTGCTCACGAAGACCTAGGGCATTTGAGGAAGCCCATCGTAGAAATATACATGCCAAGTTCTATAATGAAAAATTCTCACTAGTATGAAAAAGACAGCTTATGAGACTCACTATATGAAAAACATGGGCTACTTTGAAGCACAATATATGAAACTCACTACATGAAGAACAAGGTGCTACTTTGAAGCACAAGTGTGGAAAAAGAGACAGTAACATTGCCCTTTTTATTTTTTTATTTTTTTATTTTTTTTTTCTTTTTTTCTTTTTTTTCTTTGGCCTTTCTTTTTTTTGGCCTTTCTTTTTTTTCTTTTTGGGAAATTCTCTAATAATTATGATCATCACACTTTCATTGATTACAACATATGAATTACAACTCGAAACTAGAACAAGATATGACTCTATATGAATGCCTCCGGCAGTGTACCGGGATGGTGCAATGAATCAAGAGTGACATGTATGAAAAATAATGCATGGTGGCTTTGCCGCAAATACGATGTCAGCTACATGATCATGCAATGGCAATATGACAAAAGTAAAGTATGTCATGATGATGATGAACGGAACGGTGGAAAGTTGCATGGCAATATATCTCGGAATGGCTATGGAAATGCCATAATAGGTAGGTATGGTGGCTATTTTGAGGAAGATATAAGGAGGTTTATGTGTGATAGAGCATATCGTATCACGAGGTTTGGATGCACCGGCGATGTTTGCACCAACTCTCAAGGTGAGAAAGGGCAATGCACGGTACCGAAGAGGCTAGCAATGATGGAAAGGTAAAAGTGCGTATAATCCATGGACTCAACAATAGTCAAAAGAACTCATATGCTTATTGCAAAAATTTAGAAGTCATCAAAAATCAAGCACTACGCGCATGCTCCTAGGGGGATAGATTGGTAGGAAAAGGCCATCGCTCGTCCCCGAGCACCACTCATAAGGATGCACAAGCCAGGTACACTTCATGTTTCAAATTTGTTACACAACTTTAACCATACGTGCATGCTACGGGACTTGTTAACTTTAACACAAGCATTCTTTAAATTCATAATCACCCAACTAGCATGACTTTAATATCACTACCTCCATATCTCAAAACAATTTTCAAGTATCAAACTGATCATAGCATCCAATTCACTTCCTATGATAGTTTTTACTATACCCAACTTGGATGCCTACCATTCTAGGACCAATTTTATAACCATAGCAAATACCATGCTGTTCTAAAAGACTCTCAAAATAATATAAGTGAAGCATGAGAGACTAGCAATTTCTACAAAAATAAGTCACCGTCGTGCTCTAAAAGATATAAGTGAAGCACTAGAGCAAAAACTATCAAGCTCAAAAGATATAAGTGAAGCACATAGAGTATTCTAGCAAATTCTAATAAAATAGGCTTCTCCCAAAAGGTGTGTACAGCAAGGATGATTGTGGTAAACTAAAAAGCAAAACTAATATAATACACGACGCTCCAAGCAAAACACATATCATGTGGCGAATAAAAATATAGCTCCAAGTAAAGTTACCAATGAACAAAGACGAAAGAGGGAATGCCTTCCCGGGGCATCCCCAAGCTTAGGCTTTGGGCTATCCTTGAATATCTTGGGGTGCCATGGGCATCCCCAAGCTTAGGCTCTTGCCACTCCTTATTCCATAGTCCATAAAAGCTTTACCCAAAACTTGAAAACTTCACAACACAAAACTCAACAGGAAATCTTATAAGCTCCGTTAGTGAAAGAAAACAAAACCACCACATAAGGTACTATAACGAACTCATTCTTTATTTATTTTGGTGTTAAACCTACTGTATTCCATCTTCTCTATGGTTTATAAACTATTTTACTAGCCATAGATGCATCGAAATAAGCAAAGAACACACGAAAAACAGAATCTGTCAAAAACAGAACAGTCTGTAGAAATCTGTAACTAACGCAAACTTATGGAACTCTAAAAATCCTACCAAAATAGGAAGTCCTGGAAAATTTTTCTATTGATCATCAGCAAAAAGAATCAACGCAAAAACACGTTTCTGTGATTTAACAAAACTAAATTCGTGCGCGCAAAGTTTCTGTTTTTCAGCAGAATCAAATCAACTATCATCATAGGTTATCCTATAGGTTCTACTTGGCACAAACACTAATTAAAAGATAAAAACACATCTAAACAGAAGGTAGATGCAAGATTTATTACTAAACAGGAACATAAACAAAAAACACAAATAAAATTGGGTTGCCTCCCAACTAGCGCTATCGTTTAACGCCCCTAGCTAGGCATAAAAGCGAAGATAGATCTAACGAGCGCCATCTTTGGCACTAAATTCATAAGTAGCCTGCATGATAGATTCATAAGGTAATTTGACTTTATTTCTTGCAAAGTGCTCCATGCATTTCTTTAATGGAAATTGGAATCTAATATTCCCTTCCTTCATATCAATAATCGCGCCAATCGTTATAAGGAAAGGTCTACCAAGAATAATAGGGCAAGAAAGATTGCAATCTATATCAAGAACGATAAAATCTACGGGAACCAAATTTCTATTTGCAACAATGAGAACATCATTGATCCTTCCCATTGGCTTTTTAATGGTGGAATCCGCAACGTGCAAATTTAAAGAGCAATCATCAAGATCATGGAAACCTAGAATATCACATAAAGTTTTCGGAATCGTGGAAACACTAGCACAAATCACACAAAGCAAAACACTCATGATCTTTGATTCTAATCTTTATAGTAGGTTCCCACTCATCATTAAGTTTTCTAGGTATAGAAACTTTCAAATTAAGATTTTCATCATAAGATTGCATGAAGGCATCAACGATATGTTTGGTAAAAGCTTTATTTTGACTATAAGCATGAGGAGAATTAACAACGGATTGCAACAAGGAAATACAACCTTCTAAAGAACAATTATCATAATCAAAATCCTTGAAATCTGAGATAGTGGGTTCAATACTATTTAAAGTTGTGACCTCTCCAATCCCACTTTTACCAAATTTAGCATCAAGATCTAAAAACTCTGAATTCTTGGGATGCCTTCTAGGTAAAGTTGACTCATCATCAGTCCCATAATTATCAAGATTCATATTGCAAAACATAGATCTAATAGGAGACGCATCAATAACTTTAAGATCTTCATCATTATTTTCATGGAAACTAGAAGAACATGCTTTTATAAAGCAATCTTTCTTTGCACGCAATCTAGCGGTTCTTTCTTTGCACTCATCAATGGAAATTCTCATGGCTTTGAGAGACTCATTGATATCATGCTTAGGAGGAGAAGATCTAAGTTTAAGAGAATCAACATCAAGCGAAAGTGTATCAATGTTCCTAGCCAAATCATCAACTTTGAGCAAATTTTCTTCAAGCAAAGCATTAAAATTCTTTTGAGAAATCATAAATTCTTTCACACTATTCTCAAAATCAGAGGGCATCTTATTAAAATTACCATAAGAATTATTATAGGAATTTCCATAATTATTAGAGGAATTACTAGGGAACGATCTAGAATTAAAGTTTCCTCTATAAGCATTGTTTCCAAAACTATTCCTACCAACAAAATTCACATCCTTAGATTCATTGTTATTATCAATCAAAGTAGACAAAGGCATATCATTGGGATCAAGAGGGGTATTTTTAGTAGCAAATAATTTCATAAGTTCATCCATCTTTCCACTCAAAACATTGATTTCTTCTATAGCATGCACTTTTTACTACAAGATCTTTCGGTGTGCCATTGAGAATAATTAGCCATAATATTATCAAGAAGTTTTGTAGCATCTCCTAACGTGATTTCCACAAACGTGCCTCCCGTGGCCGAATGTAAGAGATTTCTAGAAGCAAAGTTCAAACCGGCATAAAATTTTTGTATGATCATCCATAAATTCAAACCATGAGTAGGGAAATTGCGAAGCATCAATTTCATTCTTTCCCAAGATTGGGCAACATGCTCATGATCAAGTTGTTTAAAATTCATGATATTGTTCCTAAGAGTGATAATCTTAGCGGGACGAAAATACTTAGAGATAAAAGCATCTTTGCACTTGTTCCAAGAATCAATGCTATTTTTAGGCAAAGACGGAAACCAAACTTTAGCACGATCTCTAAGTGAAAACAGAAATAACTTCTATTTGACAATATTGTTATCCGTATCTTTCTTCTTTTGCATATCACACAAATCAACAAAGTTGTTTAGATGAGTAGCGGCATCTTCACTAGGAAGGCCGGCGAATTGATCTTTCATAACAAGATTCAGTAAAGCAGTATTGATTTCACAAGACTCAACATCATTAAGAGGAGCAATCAGAGTACTAAGGAAATCATTATTATTGGTATTCGAGAAATCAAACAATTTGGTATTATTTTGCGCCATGGCAACAAGTAATCCAACACACAAGCAAACAGAAAAAGGCAACCGAAAAAGAGAGGAGGAGATTGGGAAAGAGAGGGCGAATAAAGCGGCAAGGGTGAAGTGGGGGAGGGGAAAACGAGAGGCAAATGGCAAATAATGTAAATGTGAGGGAGATGAGTTTGTGATGGGTACTTGGTATGTCTTGACTTGAGCGAAGACCTCCCCGGCAACGGCGCCAGAAATCCTTCTTGCTATGTCTTGAGCTTGCGTTGGTTTTCCTTGAAGAGGAAAGGGTGATGCAGCAATAGTAGCGTACGTATTTCCCTCGGTTTTTGAGAACCAAGGTATCAATCCAGTAGGAGGCTCCTCAAAAGTCCCACGCGCCTACACAAACAAACAAAGAACTCGCAACCAACACAATAAAGGGGTTGTCAATCCCTTCATGGCCACTTGCGAAAGTGAGATCTGGTAGAGATAGTATGATAAGATAAATATATTTTTGGTATTTTATAAGATAGAGGCAAAAAGTAAAGATGCAAATAAAAGTAGATTGGAAGCAAATATGATAAGAGATAGACCCGGGGGCCATAGGTTTCACTAGTGGCTTCTCTCAAGATAGCATAAGTATTACAGTGGGTGAACAAATTACTGTCGAGCAATTGATAGAAAAGCGAATAATTATGAGATTATCTAGGCATGATCATGTATGTAGGCATCACGTCTGCAACAAGTAGACCGACTCCTGCCTGCATCTACTACTATTACTCCACACATCGACCGACTCATGCCTGCATCTAGAGTATTAAGTTCATAAGAACAGAGTAACGATTTAAGCAAGATGACATGATGTAGAGCGATAAACTCAAGGAATATGATATAAACAACATCTTGTTATCCTTGATGGCAACAATACAATACATGCCTTGCAACCCTTTCTGTCACTGGGTAAGGACACCACAAGATTGAACCCAAAACTAAGCACTTCTCCCATGGCAAGAAAGATCAATCTAGTAGGCCAAACCAAATTGATAATTCGAAGAGACTTGCAAAGATAACTCAATCATACATAAAATAATTCAGAGAAGATTCAAATATTATTCATAGATAAACTTGATCCTAAAACCACAATTCATCGGATCTTGACAAACACACCGAAAAAAGAGTTTACATCGAATAGATCTCCACAGGAGAGGGGGAGAACATTGTATTGAGATCCAAAAAGAGAGAAGAAGTCATCTAACTAATAACTATGGACCCGTAGGTCTGTGGTAAACTACTCACAACTCATCGGAGGGGCTATGGTGTTGATGTAGAAGCCCTCCATGGTCGATTCCCCCTCCGGCGGAGTGCCGGCGAAGGCTCCAAGATGGGATCTCGGGGATACAGAAGGTTACGGCGGTGGAAATTGTGTTTCGGTTGCTCCCTGGATGTTTTCGGGGTACGTAGGCTTATATAGGGGGAAGAAGTAAATCGGTGGCCGCCCGAGGGGCCCACGAGACAGGGGCGTGCCCTATAGGGGGGGCGCCCTCCTATCTCGTGGCTGCCTTGGCTGCTTCTTGACTTGCACTCCAAGTCCTCTGGATCAAGTTCGTTCCGAAAATCACGCTCCCGAAGGTTTCATTCCGTTTGGACTCCATTTGATATTCCTTTTCTTTGAAGTACTGAAATAGGCAAAAAAAACAGCAATACGGGTTGGGCCTCCGGTTAGTAGGTTAGTCCCAAAAATGATATAAATGTGTAAATTAAAGCCCATAAATATCCAAAAGGGGTAATATAATAGCATGGAACAATCAAAAATTATAGATACGTTGGAGACGTATCAAGGTCGGGATCGCGCGATGGTTAACTCCTACCAACCTTTCCCTAGGAGCATGCGTGTAGTACTTTGTTTTGATGACTTGTAGATTTTTGCAATAAGTATGTGAGTTCTTTATGACTAATGTTGAGTCCATGGATTATACGCACTCTCACCCTTCCACCATTGCTAGCCTCTCTTGTGCTGCGCAATTTTCGCCGGTACCATACATCCACCATTATGTTCCTCAAAACAGCCACCATACCTACCTATTATGGCATTTCCATAGCCATTCCGAGATATATTGTCATGCAACTTTCCACTGTTCCGTTTACTATGACACGCTTCATTATTGTCATATTGCTTTGCATGATCATGTAGTTGACATTGTATTTGTGGCAAAGCCACCGTTCATAATTCTTTCATACATGTCACTCTTGATTCCTTGCACATCCCGATACACTGCCGGAGGCATTTACATAGAGTCATATTTTGTTCTTAGTATCGAGTTGTAATTCTTAAGTTGTAATAAAAGTGTGATGATCTTCATTATTAGAGCACTGACCCAGTGAGGAAAGCATGATGGAGACTGATTCCCCCACAAGTCGGGATGAGACTCCGGACGAAAAAAATAAAAAAAAGAGGCCAAAAAAAAGAGGCCAAAAAAAAGAGAAGGCCCAAAAAATGAGAGAAAAAGAGAGAAGGGGCAATGCTACTATCCTTTTACCACACTTGTGCTTCAAAGTAGCACCATGATCTTCATGATAGAGATTCTCCTGTGTTGACACTTTCATATACTAGTGGGAATTTTCATTATAGAACTTGGCTTGTATATTCCAATGATGGGCTTCCTCAAATGCTCTAGGTCTTCATGAGCAAGCAAGTTGGATGCACACCCACTTAGTTTCTTTTTGAGCTTTCATACACTTATAGCTCTCGTACATCCGTTGCATGGCAATCCCTACTCACTCACATTGATATCTATTGATGGGCATCTCCATAGCCCGTTATACGCCTAGTTGATGTGAGACTATCTTCTCCTTTTTGTCTTCTCCACAACCACCATTCTATTCCACCTATAGTGCTATGTTCATGGCTCACGCTCATGTATTGCATGAAGATTAAAAATGTTTGAGAATACTAAAGTATGAAACAATTGCTTCGCTGAAACCGGGGTTTTGCATGATTTAAATATTTTGTGTGATGAAGATAGAGCATAGCCAGAATATATGATTTTGTAGGGATAGCTTTCTTTGGCCATATTATTTTGAGAAGACATGATTGCTTTGTTAGTATGCTTGAAGTATTATCACTTTTATGTCAATATTAAACTTTAGTTTTGAATCTTATGGATCTGAATATTCTTGCCACAATAAAGATAGATTACATTGATAAATATGTTAGGTAGCATTCCACATCAAAAATTCTGTTTTTATCATTTACCTACTCGAGGACAAGCAGGAATTAAGCTTGGGGATGCTTGATATGTCTCCAATGTATCTATAATTTTTGATTGTTCCATGCTATTATATTATCCATCTAGAATGTTTTATATGCATTTATATGTTGTTTTATATGATTTTTGGGACTAACCTATTAACCTAGAGCCCAGTGCCAGTTTCTGTTTTCTCCTTGTTTTTGAGTTTTACAGAAAAGGAATACCAAACGGAGTCCAAATGACGTGCCAATTTTTGATGATTGTTTATGGACCAAAAGAAGGCCCCGGAGTAAAAGAGTTGGGACATAAGAGTCCCTGGCCGTCCACGAGAGTGGAGGGCGTGCCCTACCCCCCTGGGCGTGCCCCCCTATCTCGTGGATGACTCGGAGACCCTCCTGACATGAAACCGACGCCAAAAGTTCCTACAAACACAGAAACCCCCAGAAACAAACCTAGATCGGGAGTTCCACCGCTGCAAGCCTCTGTAGCCACCAAAAACCTCTCGAGACCCTGTTTCGACACCCTGCCGGAGGGGGGATCCATCACCGGTGTCCATCTTCATCATCCCGGCGCTCTCCATGACGAGGAGGGAGTAATTCACCCTCGGGGCTGAGTGTACGTACCATTAGCTATGTGTTTGATCTCTCTCTCTCTCTCTCTCTCTCTCTCTCTCTCTCTCTCTCGTGTTCTTGATATGGCACGATCTTGATGCACCGCGAGCTTTGCTACGATAGTTGGATCTTATAATGTTTCTCCCCCTCTATTCTCTTGTAATGGATTGAGTTTTCCCTTTGAAGTTATCTTATCGGATTGAGTCTTGAAGGATTTGAGAATGCTTGATGTATGTCTTGCATGTGCTTATCTGTGGTGACAATGGGATATCACGTGATCTACTAGATGTATGTTTTGGTGATCAACTTGCGGGTTCAGTGACCTTGTGAACTTATGCATAGGGGTTGGCACACGTTTTCGTCTTGACTCTCCAGTAGAAACTTTGGGGCACTCTTTGAAGTTCTTTGTGTTGGTTGAATAGATGAATCTAAGATTGTGTGATGCATATCGTATGATCATACCCGTGGATACTTGAGGTGACATTGGAGTATCTAGGTGACATTAGGGTTTTGGTTGATATGTGTCTTAAGGTGTTATTTTACTATGAACTCTAGGGTTGTTTGTGACACTTAGAGGAATAGCCCAACGGATTGATCAGAAAGAATAACTTTGAGGTGGTTTCGTACCCTACAATCATCTCTTCGTTTGTTCTCTGCAATTAGTGACTTTGGAGTGACTCTTTATTGCATGTTGAGGGATAGTTATATGATCCAGTTATGTTATTGTTGTTGAGAGAACTTGCACTAGTGAAAGTATGAACCCTAGGCCTTGTTTCCTACCATTGCAATACCGTTTATGCTCACTTATATTGCTTGCTACCTTGCTGTTTTTGTATTTTCAGATTACAAAAACCTATATCTAACATCCATATTGCACTTGTATCACCATCTCTTCGCCGAACTAGTGCACCTATACAATTTACCATTGTATTGAGTGTGTTGGGGACACAAGAGACTCTTTGTTATTTGGTTCCAGGGTTGTGTGAGAGGGACCATCTTCATCCTATACCTCCCACGGATTGATAAACCTTAGGTCATTCACTTGAGGGAAATTTGCTACTGTCCTACAAACCTCTGCACTTGGAGGCCCAACAACGTCTACTAGAAGAAGGTTGTATAGTAGACATCACTACTACAGAGATTATTTGGGTTCAGACTCTTCTGCAAGAACTTGGAGTTGCTCACTCACCAGTTGCTCGTCTTTGGTGTGACAATATTGGTGCCATATATTCGTTAGCAAATCCAATCTTTCATGCAAGGACCAAACACATAGAGGTGGACTGTCATTTTGTTAGAGAAAGAGTAGCACAGAAACTCCTGGATATTCGTTTCATTAACACAGGTGATCAAGTTGTGGATGGCTTTACTAAAGCACTATTATGGTGCCAGTTGGAAGACTTCAAGAGCAATCTCAACTTGGTGAATCTGTGACTGAGGGGGCATGTTAGATATTATTGTACGTATGTACGGTCGTATATAAACCGTATATACCTTCTGGTATAGCTAGTGCGGGCGTGTTGATATAGTCTGGTAGTTAGGCTGTTGGGATTCCTCCTTACCTCTTGTATAGTTTGCTTGAGGATCAATCCACGCCTAACTACCGTATCTTGTAAACCATCTACTCTATATAAACATGCGCGCGTCCCTGCCAGAGGTACACGCTTTCATCAAATCTTTCAGAGAGAGGGAGGATAGGGGCGGCGGCGACGCGGGCGCCGGAGAGGAGTGAGAGAGCGGTGATGCGAAGCGAGAGATTAGAGGATCCACTTTGGACTGAGAGAGGGGTGCGCGAAGCGAGACTGCGAGAGTGATAGGGCAAATCTAGAAACTCTGAAATTTTTTCTACGTGACCGCCTCCAGCCCCTTACAAAAGTGAATGGAAGGAATATTGTTGTTGCTGTTGAGGAACAAACTATTGCTTATCTCCTGCTGCTAGATGTGCTTGCCGCCTCTTCTACATCCCATTAAATTTGTCGTTGCTCGGAAGGAAGAAGGAAGGAAGTCAGAAAGGGAGGGATAAATAAAGGAGGAAGTGGTTGTATTGGCCTAGGGTGCTGACTTGAAGCTGATGTGCGCGACAGAAACTTGCAGAGAACAGGATCTGCATATATCATCTTCTAGAAAAATACTGCACACAATAGTGCTATTGTTACTCCCTCTGTTTCATTATATAGTGCACATAGATGTTAGCTCCAATACCAATGCATGAGCTGGAGCTGTGAATTTTACCAGATTAACCTTGCATGCATGGTTTGCTACACACCCATGTGCGTGCTCTGCTGCGTGTGTCCCTTGATTCCAGCGAAGCGTAACTTGTCCAAACCAACTTTGTGCTGTATGCAAGCACTACATTTCGGAATTTTAGGCAGAAAACTATACGCACTACAAAAGGGAATGGAGGGAGTAGTTCATAAATATAGAATAATCCTATAGACTCATTTTGCAGCCATGAAAATTTTCATATAGCATCTTGTAAGGGAAAAAAAACTGCACGCACAACAGTAGCTACTATTATTGATAGTGTATATCATGTCATGTACTCTATCCTAAATTCACTACTGTTAGAGTTGCTTCGAACCATTATATACTGTTAACTTCTATATAGAAATTGATCATTTTTCAACTATAAATCTCCACGGCGATGTCATGAAAAGAAATAACCACTCCATAGGTATTCTTAAAAATATTATCTCAAACATGGCAATCAGGTCCAAGTTCTAGCAGTTATGGAGGAGGGGTGATTGGAACTGGGTAGAGGAAAGGGCCATGCTGAAGATGGTTATTCTGTTGTGCTATATGGGGGTAATGAATGCACCTGTAAGTATATTCGGTCTTCATCAAGTCTTCCATAACAAAGTCAGGTTGTTGGCGGCACATGCATGGTGAAACACGCAACATATCTTCCATTGGCATTGACACATCATAGTGAAGCTTCCTTCAATCCTGTCCTTGCAGGCTATCATGGACTTAACACTACAGATGTCCTAGCAACAGGACTTAGGTGTGGAGACATCGCCGCTAGGTTAGCTTGAAGGGGTTAAACGGGAGAAAGGACACCGAGAGTTTTTACCCATGTTCGGCCCCTCTCAACGAGGTAAAAGCCTACTCCTGCTTTAGGTTGTATTGCTTGCATTATTAAAAAAAATACACTTTTGTGATTATACGTGTTTGTCACAGTAGGTCGCGTCTTTTGTTATGCATGTACATCCATGACGATTTTATGAAAGAATCAAGATAGTCATACATGCGCTGTCGTGGAAGTGTTCCATGACATTACCAAAATTATCATCACGGAAGTACGATAAATCGTGCGTCACAAAAGTGCTTTCGTCAAGGCTGACCGACACGTGGCATCCACCGTGACGGAATACCGTTAAGCTATCGGGTCCGGTTTTGGATCCGATAACCCATTAACAGCCCCGACCGATAGGGATTTTCCATGTGTAAAATCATCATTGGCTGGAGGAAACACGTGTCGGCTCATCGTTGGGACAGATGTCATCCATTCATTGGACCAAAGGCGCTATGATACGGTGACACATGGCACGACCCAACAGAGGCCCATTCCTGTGAAAAGGCCAGCCCGTTTGACTTGGTCAACAGGTGGCAGGCTGGCCCACGGAAAGCCTATTAATGGCCTGTTCGCATATAGCCCATTTACAGCCCGCTAACCTAGGGCCCGTTACTACCTCTCCGGATTAGGCCCAGTAGCGTCATCTGGGCCGTCCAATATGATTCCAGCCTGTTTTAACTTCTGGCACATGTGTGGCCCATGACTTCTTTTAGCCCATATGAGGCCCTTTGTAACTCTTGGCCCATTAACGGCCCGTGGTGAAACTGGCCCGTAATGAACAGTGTATCACTTTATACCCATTAACGGCCTGTTATTTCATTGGGCTGTTTCCAGCCCAAGTTATCTTTTGGCCTTCTCAGGGCCCATTGATTTTTGGGCTCATTTGCAGCATTCGGTTACATACGGCTCGTTACTGTTATTTTTTGCTTGTGGGCCAAATTCAGCTCGTCGTTACAGTCGGCCCGTTTGTGAACTGTTAATACGTTGGGTCGTTTTCATGTAAAAAAACCTTTGGGTTGTCTTCCTGTTACTTGGTTCATATTTTCAGTTGATATAATTATTCTAGTGACATCCAGTTGAGAGTTGCTATAGTGGTTGTTTGGATACGGTTCAGTTGCTATAGTGGTTGTATGGATACAGTTCAGTTTTTAGAAAACGGATTTTAGGAGAAATTATAGGAAACGAGTTTTAGTAACGTTTTTGCAAATCTCTTTTTGGATTAAAAGCTTTTCTTTCTTTTTTTTGCAAAACCACTTTTGGGTTAGATCCATTAATCAGAATGAATTGGATAAGAGACTTGACCCTCGCCGCAGTCTAGGGAGCCAAACACAAGAGCACGCTCGCATCCAACAAGCGCTCGAAGCTATGCTTTACCTTCCTCCAAGCTTCCTCCCGAAGCTTAACACGCCACGTTGCTGCAGCAAATCGCCCTTAGCATCCATTCAAAGTTCACTTCAGTGCTGCCAATGGGAAGCATTCTGCCCTCCTGCACTCGCTGACTCGCATGTTGTTTGCGCTCGATGCATGCATTGTCAATGACAAGGAGGAGTCTGCAGCGCCGGCCCGGCAGGCGCCTGGCTCTCCGAAGCACTGTCATGCCATGCGGCAAGTTGGACCACGCCGCATGCATTGCATGGTGGAGAAGCACATTGTGGCCAAGCTGCGGCGCCACGAGGAGCTATTGGCTGCTGCTCAGGCTGGACGGAGCGAGCGGGCTTTTAGGCCCGCTCGTGGCCCGTTCTGGACCGGACCGATCGGTCCTGGCCCGATGAAGAAATAGGCCGGTCCGGTTACCAAATTTCAGCCCGAAATTTATTCGGTCCGGTCCGGTCTTTAACCGGTCCGACCGAGTGGACCGAGGCTGCAGATTGTTCCTCGACGTCGCAGCCGCCGGCGACGCCCCGGCCATGCCCCGGCGCTTGTTCACCGGACTCAAGTGTAACTCAGTCAATTGACACAAAGAGAGGGGCAAGAGGTAGAAGAAGACTCAGGTCACGCGCTGTTATTCAGTTAAACAGAAAAGAGAAAGAACGAGAGAAATGGGATTAGATCCGATAATCACGGCACTATCCCACGATTTACTCCACGCTGCCGTTTCCTTTTATTCGCGACTCAACAGTTAGATCCGATTATCTCGCGCCATCCCACGCTGATGTTTCCCTTTTTATTCAGTCGAACAGAAAACTGAAGGAAACATCTATTCCTACATAAGAGGCTTTACCAAATCTGTACGTGCAAGTTTTGTTTGGATTGTGGCAGCCACATGATTTTAGGGAACTGCAATCAAATTCAACTACGTTCATAAAGTTTACATCAAAATTGTTCGTTGAAATATATATATAGCACTGCTTAAAACAGAAAGAACGAGGGAAAGTGGGAAACATGGTTCGATCCGATAATTATGGCGCCATCCCATGATTAACTCCACGTCAAATTTGTTCCAACAATCACGGCAAGGCCCGCAGACAGCCAATCGTGGGCTCATGCACCCATTACATTACTTGCATGGAAGAGAAAAAACTGCCAAGGAAGAAAATGCACAGGTTCATGGCTAACAGTCGTGCGAGCCGCCACATCTCGTCTCTGCCGGTGTGCATCATCGCCGATCTCGACCACGGAGTCCCCTGTCCCTCTTCCTGGTCCGTCCGGCAAGTCCCCGTCCGTGCTCTAACCTCAACGGTGGTGACCACGGCCGGTCCTCTCGGTCCGGCCCGGGCTTGAGCGCCAGCGGTCCGGTCCCTGAAATCAAGACCGGCCAGCTGGTCGTTCCGGTCCGGTCCGGCTCGCCGGCGGCCGGTCAAAACAGCGGCTCGGTCAGGGCCCGGACCGGCCCGGACCGTGTCCACCCTGAGCTGCTGCAACGGTGTCGCGCTAGAGCAAGAGGGGTGCTTGTCATACGACGGCTCTATCCTGCAGGGTCCCCGTGTCAATCGATGCTGGGCAGGGCCGATTGGCCCCTATCGCTTGCCTCCACCGGCCATGCCCATTGGAGCGGCATCGACGGTGACCTGACTTGCAGTCGCACAGCTCGCCGGGGCTGAGGAGCAACAGGGGTGTGTCGAATCACGATAGCAACAAGCTATACGGACGTGGTGTGCAGTTAAAGAGTATAGGCGTAGGATTATAGCTATATATAAACATGTATAAAGAAAAACGAATAATAGTCGTTTATTTAAAAGCTCACCTTTTCAGTTTTATGGAAACCAAGTGTTATTTATCCTGAATTGTCATAAAAAGTGTCTTATTTATCCTGAGGTCTATTACATGAACCAACGTAGTTTTAGGATTAAACATGCTTAAAGGAAACATATATAATCCCCTTATCCAAACAACCCCCATAGTGACATTTAGAAATTTTCTTTGTGGACAGAAATATACCATTGGGATCAACCAGTTTCATTTTTAACATATTCAACATGATGTTAAAAGTTCAGTTTGGCTTGGTATGCTGCTATTAGTAACGGGCGCGTTCCTGAGATATGCCTGTAGGCCCTTCTTTTTCTTTCTCTTTTCCTCTATTGACCGAGCCGTCCAGCGTATTGGGCCTCACCTAGCAGTCAGGATGGACGACACGAGCGGTCTTTCGGACCGGCTCGTGGCCCGCTCGGTCCGGGCTAGCTCGGTCCTAGCCCGATGGAAAAAACAGCCGGTCCGAGCTGCAGATTCTGGCCCGAAAGTTTGTCGGTCTGGTCCGGGCTTTCACCGAGCCAGCTCGCAGGACCGAGAAACCGAAGCATCGGCGTGGCGGGAGCATGGCGGCGGCACGGTGAGCACCGAGTGGGGCGTGGCTGGGGCGTGCGGGCGGCATGGAGGGGGCGTGGCGGGGCTGTGGCGAGTGCGTGGCGACCCAGGCGTGGCGGGGGTGCAAGAAACTGTCGCCGTTCATGTTCGCCGCCGCGGGGGCCGTCGTCCGCGCGGCCACTCGACTTGCTGGCCCTGGAAACTATGTCCACTGGACGTGCCCCACTCGGATCTGTCGTATGCACTAACGAACACGACGTGGGAGGACCTGCATCGCCGCATCGGGCATCGTCTTTTTCATCTCCGTCCACCGGCCGTCGTGCCAAATTCGTCGCCGATGAGCTCGCTCTGGTGATCTTCTTGGCTCCTCTAGCTCCCTCTGACTCTTCCAAAGCTGCCTAACATCTCCACGATGAGCTCCGTTGCCTCCAGCGCCCTCCCCGCGTCGCCATGCTCCGGTGCGTGCTCTGTGGTGAACTCCGGCCAGTCCAAACGAGCCGCTCGGTCCGGCTCGGGCTTCGTCCCTACCGGTCCGGTCCCAGGAAACAGGACCACGACGCTGCTCAGTCCGGTCCGGTCCCAGGAAACAGGACCACGACGCTGCTCAGTCCGGTCCGGTCCGGACCGCCGACGGCCGGTCCAAAGGACAGCTCGGTCAGGGCCCGGACCGGCCCGGACCGTGTCCACCCTGCCCTAGCAGGCACCACGGCCTGTTTACTTGTGGCCCAAAGTGTTAAATAGTCTCACCTTGCTTGAAAGTTTGCCCATCCCTTTCACGTTTGGTCATTCATTAAATAGTCTTGCCTCGTTTCATTACATCAAATCCCACCAGTTTACATGAGTTGCTTGGGAAATCAACAAGCCACCATGAAAATCAATAATCAGAGAGCAAACAGAGGGATTATCCGCTTATAGTTAAAAAAAAGGGGGTACATTAATTGTGGGAAACCTTAAAATCTGGTCATGCAATGGTGGTGAGCACTAAAAAGACCAGATTCATGTGGGGACGCATTATAATTGTGGAATTTGAGAGACCTGATTAAATCGGTCATTCATGTGAGGGACACAGTGTTCTGAACTAAAATACTCCCTCCGTCTCGATTTACAGGGCATGCACGTCGTTCTAGATTGAAAATTTAACTACCTATATATGCATTATATGTCATGAAAAATATATGTTTAGAAACTACATCCGCTTAAGAATCTAAAGATATACTTTTGGTGACATATAGCTCAAATTTAATTAGTCAAATGGATGACCTAGAACTATGTGCACGCCCTCTAAACTGAGACGGAGGGAGTAACCAGATTCATGTGTGTGTGTGTGTGTGTGTGCAGTATTACGCCCCCCGATTCAATCGTACTCTAATCATACACGCAAATGTGTACGATTAAGATCAGAGACTCACAGGAAGATATCACAACACAACTCTAAACACAAATTAAAATAATACAAGCTTTATATTACAAGCCAGGGGCCTCAAGGGCTCGAATACAAGCTCGATACACAAGAGTCAGCGGAAACAACAATCTCTGAGTACAGACATAAGTTAAACAAGGATGCCTTAAGAAGACTAGCACAAAAGCAACAACGATCGAAGAGGCAAGGCCTCCTGCCTGGGACCTCCTAACTACTCCTGGTCATCAGCGATCTTCACGTAGTAGAATCCATCAGCGGTGGCGTCTGGCTCCAGGGATCCGCCATCTGGTTGCATCAACCAGAAAGAAGAAAGAAGGGGGGAAGGGGTAGAAAAGCAACCGTGAGTACTCATCCAAAGTACTCGCAAGCATCAGATCTATACTAAGTATGCACTGGTATCAAATGGAAGGATTATATTTGTGGACTGAACTGCAGAATGCCAGAATAGAGGGGAAGGCCTAGCCTATCGAAGACTAGCATCTTCAAGCAGCTCCGAGCATCTTGCAGCATGTAGAAGAGTAAAGAATATCAGTTTATATTTAACAAACATGTTGTAACATCAACGCCCAGAGATCCTTCCTCGACTCCCTGCGAGAAAGCAATCTCGGAGCCACATATCCATCACATATCTCAAGTATCCATTTCTAGTTATATAAGATCAGGATATAAGTCTGAACGTCCATTATTGTGGACACGGTATTCGAATATATATCTTCCCTGCAGGGGTGCACCACGTTACCCAACACGCTCGATCACTCTGGCCGGACACACCCTTCTCGGGTCAATGCCCGGCCTCGGAAGATCAACACGTCGTAGCCCTACCTACACTCAGCAGAGAGGTCCCCGCCGGTCTACATCCTGAGCACTCCGGGGTCTTGGGCCCATCGCCCGCAGCACTCCGGGTCGTTGTGCGACGAGCCGGGACGAGCACCACCTCATACTAGATGGCACTGGCCCGACAGGCCCACGATGCTGAACTGGATGTCTGACAAAGCTTCGGCTGATACTACGACGTCGAGTCCCATAACTATTCTCGCGTGGAGGTTAGTGCGTAAAGGCCAACTCGGATCAAATACCCAAACCATTAATGCATTGGGGGCTCACGGCGACGAGTAGAGACTCACGATAATGTGACCCCGTCGCCCCGTCTCGTGGACTTACGGCAAGGGCCCAGACTGCCCGGCCGTGCCACGTGGAAAACTCGCGGGTGCTCAACAGGCCCGCCCGACTTTCACATCAACTCGCGGGTACCCCTCAGGGCCGACCCGATTTCAACAATGGTCTCAAGTAAATTCAAGGTAACCGTGTGTCCAAACATCAAGGGGAAAAACCGCGGAACCACCCACGGAGGATTTCACTCGATGTAACCATCAAGGTGAGAGTAAGAGGATCCACTCTCGAGGTTCACACTTGAGGTGTTGCACGACAGAGCCGTATCGGGAATGGTGAAAGAGGAATCACCCTCGATGACCACGACCGAATAGCTACACTACCGAATTATCATCAGGAGTGCATTATGAGGGATCACCCTTAGCACTTGATAGTAGCTTTGCATGGTCGAGCAACTAGAGGGGCGTGATGTGATGTGAGGTGTCAGGCTCTGGTCATCGATCACGTTGATCGAGTCGTCGAAGATGAAGCAGGGGCAACAAGGACAAGGTGGGGGTCACTGATGGATCACTAACCAACCTATACTAAGTAGTTTAGGATAAGCAAATAAGGTACAATAGCAGGTACAAAAGCAGGCTATGCATCAGAATATGAGCAATCAATTACAGTAGCAAAATCTAATGCAAGCATGAGAGTATAGAATGGGCGATATCAGGATGATCAGGGGGGGCTTGCCTGGTTACTCAAGCGAGGAGGGTCGTCGTCGACGTAGTCGATCACAGCGGCATCGGCAGCCGTCACGGGGTCTACCGAAGAGAAGACGGGGGAGAAAATAGTAAATACATAGCAAGCAAGAGCATAACAGGACAACAGGCAGATCTAGACGTGTTCGAACGCGGTGCTACACAATACCGGCGAAGGGTGATAACATCCGGGAAGTTTTCCCAGAGTTAGGCATTTTCGGACAGATGAAACGGAAGGGAAAGGTTGCATGTTTGGTATGATAGGGTCATGTGACAGATGAACGGACCTCGTATTCGGATTCGTCTCGTCGTTCTGAGCAACTTTCATGTAGAAAAGTTTTTCATCCGAGTTATGGTTTATTTTATATGATTTTTCAAAGTTTTAGTAATATTCTTAAATTATTATTAATTCAAAATTGGAATTATGACGTGAGCCTGACATCATCATGATGTCAGCAATCAACAGAGAGTTGACTGGTCAAACTGACGTGTGGGGTCGTTCTGTCATAGACCTAACTATCTAACATATTTAAATTTAAGTAAACTAGTTCATTATGCTAACTAAGCAAGGTTAATTAAGTTAGTTAATTAACTATTTAATTAATTAACTAATTAACTAATTATTTATATATATATATATATTTTCTTCTTTTTTTACACAGGGGCGTGGGGCCCCAACGTCAGTGGCCCAGGGGGTTAATCGGGCGCCGGGCGAGGCCACGGCGCCGTCCAGGGAGGGGCGTGGCCAGGCCGGGGCAGCGATGGCCGGAGTGGGGCGGCGCGGCGAGTGCCGCAGAGGCACGGGCGAGCGGCGGGGAGGCGGACACGGGGTGGGCAGCAGGCGCGGTCCCGAGCAGCCGCAGCAGGGAACGGTGACGGTGGGCGAGGCGCGAGGCGAGGGAGCACGGGGCCGCCGCAGGAGCGGAGCACTGGCAGAGGCGGTGAAATGTGCGAGCGAGGCCATTCGCAGGCGGGCATGAGAGCCGTGGAGGTGCACGGACCGAACGGGATCGAGGCGCGGTGGTCGTGGCGACTACGACGAGCGGTGAGCGCGGGAGGGAGGGTCGACCCTACTAGGAAAAGGGGTATAGATGAAATGGACACTAATGGCGCACCAGACATGTGGTGCGCCACTACTATATACTAATGGCGCACCATGTGTTGGTACGCCATTAGTGTCCAAATACTAATGGCGCACCACATCCACGGTGCGCCATTAGTAACAACTTTTTTTTCAAAACTACTAATGGCGCACCAGGGGATAGTGCACCATTACTAGTTAAACTAATAATGGCGCACCACATCCATGGTGCGCCATTAGTAAAAAAATTCAATTTTTTTTTCAATTTTTTTTTCAAAACTAGTAATGGCGCACCAGGGGATAGTGCGCCATTACTAGTTTTAACTAGTAATGGCACACCACATCCACGGTGTGCCACTAGTAATTTTTTTTCAAATTTGTTTTTTTCAAAACTAGTAAACTAGTAATGACGCACTACTCTCCCGGTGCGCCATTACTAACTTGGCCTAAAAAA
>NC_041381.1:110601706-110636432 GCF_002162155.2 Triticum dicoccoides | reverse complement strand
CGCCTTTTCAGTTTTAAAAAAATAAAAGAAAATGATGAAAATGTCAAAAAAAACAAAAGAAAAAAGTTTCCCATGTGATATGTGGTCTAGTTGTTGGGAAAATTTACAAATATGAATTTCGACTTTCTTTGCAAAATCTCTCTGGAATTTGTAAAATGGGCATAACTTTTGCATACAAACTCGGATTAAAAAGTTTTCTATATGAAAAATCATCTACCCAAAAAGTTACATCCGAATTTAATCGGGGGAACCTCGTTAAACATTTTCAAAATCCTAAAAAACCTAACCGAAAAAAAGTTACGGGGCTTTTAAGATCTGGAGGCAAAAAAGTTCAAAAAATTTCAAACTTACTAGTGGCGCACCGTTTGCTAGGTGCGCCACTAGTAACAGAAAAAAAATTAGTTTCGATTTTCTCTTGGGATTTTTTTCAAAATATGATATGTAATATGAACGGAAGTTTGAAATATTTTTTCAAAATTTCATCACACTCATGAACATGAACAAAGTCCTAAACATCAAAAATGTTTAATAGGATTGATATGCTAGATATATCAACAAGTGCCTGTGAAGTGAGCTGGTGCTGGGGTTGGATAGAACTCTGAAGTTTAGCGTGCTTGGGCTGGAGTAGTTTGACTATGGGTGACCATTCGGGAAGTTTGACCACGGAGTGCGATTTGACCTCAGATTAAGCATATTGACCCGAGATTAAGCCATAGTGACCGGAGATTAAGAAAAAAGAAAAAAAATTGAAAAAAAATTTGAAATTTTTTATTACTAATGGCGCACACCTCTAGGCATACTAATGGCGCACTACAGGTGCGCCATTAGTAAAAAATACTAGTGGCGTGGTACTAATGGCGCACCAGTAGTGCGCCATTAGTAGGCAAAACTGGTGCGCCATTAGTAGGCCTTTTCCTAGTAGTGCGAGGAGGAAGGGGAGCTCACGGGGAGGGCACACGATGGCCCGATGATGGGGTTAGTAGCAGCAGACGGCGCCGGCGTAGAAGAAGACGGTGGCGAACGGCGACGAGGGGGACGGGGTCGGCGACGTCGTCCTCGGGCGACCGGCAAGTGAGGAGTCGGGGCGGCTCAAGTGCACCGACGGGACAGCGACGGGGTGGCGAGCGTTGGGGCGGCGAGTGGCGCCGTCGGGGGCCCTTCCAGATCCAGGAACGTGGAAGGGGACGGGGACGGCGAGGCAGCCTCTGCGAGGTGCGGGCGACCCGACGAACGGAAGCAAGGCGCGACGGGGTCAGGCGTCGGGTGGCGTTGGGGGCACTGAATGCTGGGCGCCGTGGTCCAGCCCTGATCCAGATTGAGGGGGCGAGAGGGAGAGGTGGATCGGGGAAGTGGGGAGAGTGGGGATTGGGCCTAGGGTTTGCGGGTGGTGGTGGGGGTTATGCGGGGAGAGGTGGGCCGGCCGGGATGGGCTGGCTGACTGGAACGGCCAGTTGGTTAGTTGGGCCGGTGCCCTATGGGGGGTAGAGGGGTGTCTCTCCTTTTCCTTTTATTTTCTGATTTCCCCTTTTTTTGTTTTCTTTTAACATCCTCCATTTGCATTTAATCCACAAAATGACTTTGCAAAAAAATTTGGAGGTGGACAGAACAAATACTAGGAAATATTGAGCGTTGCCACAAAACGTTTGGGAGGCTTTTGAAATGTTTTGGATTTTTCATCAATTAGAAAAGCATTTTATTTATTGCCTTGGTCACTGTTTTATTAGTTTAGGGCATTAAAACATACTATGAAATATAGGTTTCAACCTGACAAATAACCAAAGATTATTTGCCACACTTCGAACATTTTAGCTTTCTTGTTTGACAAACTTGAATTTGAATTGTAATTTAGATCAAGTGAGGATTAGCAACAGTAATGTGATGACATGGCACCATTAACGAGGATTACTGTGGCTTAATTATCCGGGCGTCACAATTCTCCTCCACTACGAGAAATCTCGTCCCGAGATTTAAGGGGTGGAATAAGGGGGGAGCTATAAGGACGGATGTCTGAAAGGATCGGCATCCGATACTTATCTCAAGGAAGGTGATTTTAGAAGCACCGGGAAATGTATCGAGAGTGCTATAAGGAGGTTCAACAAGTTTCAATCAGGTAGGCATCCAACTGATGCCTAAAACAGGTGATGAAGGGGTTCAAAGCAATGAAGAAAAATGTTGCCTCTGATACCAGAATGAAACATCATGAGGAAGTTAGCTCGTGAATTACATACGAAGCCACGTGCAAAGAATATTTCGGAATCAAGGTTGTACAGGAGAGTCAGGTTTCAATCCTGTGGAACAGTGGGTTATGGGCCCACCATGTGGGTTAAAAGCAGGAAGGGTGCTAACATTTTGCATGGTCATGATAGCAAGGCAGGTCAAAGGATAGCTCGCAAGTTATGTTGGCAACAACATCGGTACCAAGGGCGAGGGACGAAGAGAACCATTTTCCTGCTCGTTAGGACGAGGCGGACCAATAGGCAAAGTTCTCGTCCATCGATGGCTACCGGAATGTCATCAACAATAGTAACAAGGTCTTACTGACAGAGTTTGTAGACCGAGGTGTTTACATAAGCAAGGAATTATCACCGCTCAGATATGTTAGGTTACAAGAAATTTTAAATGAAACAAAGGAAAGGAAAGTATATACTCCAATCAGTTATCGGTGTTCTCGAGTGTCTACAACCCAGAACCCATGGAAAATTTGAGTCAGCGAGAAATAATAGTTGATGAAGAACTCATAAGAAGTTATGTAGTTCTGTGATATTCTCGAGATACCAGAGGGTAATACTCAAAGGTAGATCAAAGTAGAGGTTGGACAGGTGAAAAGATCTACAAAGGACAAGTACTTCAACTTGTCTGAGAAATGGGATCAAATAAGAACAATATGGTCGGAACCACGGTTGCAAAGGACCAAACATAGATACAAGATGAACTTATCACAAGGGGATTATTATTATAACAAGAAGCTTCAATGATAAGTTCCACATCGGGTCCATGGGCATGAACACAAAGGCCCAAGGTCTACTCCCACTTCTCTAATGCACAACTTTCCATTCACTTCTCGCATTCGAAGAAGTTGTAGCGTTGAAATGTTATCCAAAGAAACGCTGGTAGATATAACTCGCATAAGCTTCGGGTTCACACGGATTTAGGGAAGACATAGGTTCAACACATCGGGGCGTATCAGGAACATATACCACAAATTTCACGAGTAAAAACTCAAGCCCAGAAGCAGAGTATGGTTGAGAAAGCAGAAGATACAACTTACCAAAGGCATTATGTATCCGAGGAAAGGCTCACAAGGTTATTGAGAAAGGAAGAAGCTGTCGGATAAAATCCAACAAAGGATCTGGTGGTCCACGAGGGATCTGATGTGAGCAACGGTACTCAACCAGAAGAGGAAAGGATGCAAGGAGATCAGGTTATAGAAACAACTAACCAATTCAAAGCTCAAATGTAACAGAATGATGATTCCCAAACCGGGGGATCAGAAGAGGCTCTAATCAAAGACAAGTAAGTTGAAAAGACATAGATCGACAATCAATCAAGGTTTGATTTGTCGAACACCAGCTCATGTCCGAAGTGACATCTGAACCAAGGGAAGGATTTTAAATAGGACTCGTGATCGCGAGCATTCACAAACAAATCGAATCAAATGCTCGAAATCACGATGACAAAGGATGGTAATGAGTATTGCTAGACATACGGAGTAACCATAATGCAAGCAGATAAGTATTTGCTGAGCAATAGTTGGAGAGGATTACCGGAAGATCAGATAGTACTTCAAAGTATGAATCACTTGATCAACTAGGAATGAACAAATCCTCAAAAAGTGTGAGGAATCATTCATAGGGGTATTCATGTGGCAAGGAACTGTAGGGCAGTGCCAGTAAGCATAAAGGAGTCTCAGAACATGAGAGAGTATTTCAGGACATCTTGTAATAACAAGGGCAATTGGGGATGAAGGTATGAACGACAATGTAGATAGTTACCAATAAGGATTTATCGGTGGTAGGGATCGCAACGGCGAAGGGCACAAAGGTCTAGGGAAAACATCAACTATCTTCAGAATCTTTTGGTGCACCAAGTAATCATCTGGAGTAAGTGGCTCTCCGGGAGAAAGTATTTATGAGAACCTAAAGTTGTTAGGAAAATCAGTTAACCCGAATAGAAGAGAGATCAGATTCCCAGAGTATAGATGAGGAGTAAAAGATCCTAATACCAACCAATGGCGACGTGGGCCCATAAGCCGCATAGCCATGTTAGTAAATCAGTTTTTTTCAAAGACTAGACTCAACTTCGGCCAAGGAGTTAGAAAGGGGATCCTACAGGCAGTTGGCTCTGATACCAACTTGTTGCGCCCCCGATTCAATCGTACACTAATCATACACGCAAATGTGTACGATCAAGATCAGGGACTCATGGGAAGATATCACAACACAACTCTAAACACAAATTAAAATAATACAAGCTTTATATTACAAGCCAGGGGCCTCGAGGGCTCGAATACAAGCTCGATGCACAAGAGTCAGCGGAAGCAACAATATATGAGTACAAACATAAGTTAAAGAAGGATGCCTTAAGAAGGCTAGCACAAAAGCAACAACGACCGAAGAGGCAAGGCCTCCTGCCTGGGACCTCCTAACTGCTCTTGGTCGTCATCGATCTTCATGTACTAGCATCCATCGGCGGTGGCGTCTCGCTCCAGGGATCCGCCATATGGTTGCATCAACCAGAAAGAAGAAAGAAGGGGGGAAAGGGGTAGCAAAGGAACCGTGAGTACTCATCCAAAGTACTTGCAAGCATCAGATCTATACTAAGTATGCACTGGTATCAAATGGAAGGTTTGTATCTGGGGACTGAACTGCAGAACGCCAGAATAGAGGGGAAGGCCTAGCCTATCGAAGACAAGAATCTTCAAGCAGCTCCGAGCATCTTGCAGCATGTAGAATAATAAAGAATAGTAGTTTATATTTAATAAACATGTTGTAACATCAATGCCCAGAGATCCTTCCTCGACTCCCTGCGAGAAAGCAATCTCGGAGTCACATATCCATCCCATATCTCAAGTATCCATTTCTAGTTATATAAGATCAGGATGTAAGTCTGAACGTCCATTACCATGGACACGGTATTCGAATATATATCTTCCCTGCAGGGGTGCACCACATTACCCAACACGCTCGATCACTCTGGCCGGAAACACCTTTTCTAGGGTCAATGCCCGGCCTCGGAAGATCAAGACGTCGTAGCCCTACCTAGGCTCAGCAGAGAGGTCCCCGCCGGTCTACATCCTAAGCACTCCAGGGTCTTGGGTCCATCGCCCGCAGCACTCCGGGTCGTTATGCGACGAGCTGGGACGAGCACCACCTCATACTGGATGGCACTGGCCCGACAGGCCCATGATGCTGAACTGGATGTCTGACAAAGCTTCATCTAATACTACGACGTCGAGGCCCATAACTATTCCCGCGTGGTGGTTAGTGCGTAAAGGCCAGAGGCCAACTCAGAACAAATACCCAAACCATTAGTGCATTAGGCACTCGCGGAGACGAGCAGAGACTCACAATAATGGGACCCCGTCGCCCCGTCTCGTGGACTTACGGCAAGGGCCCAGACTGCCCGGCCGTGCCATGTGGAAAACTCACGGGTGCTCAACGGGCCCGCCCGACTTTCACATCAACTCGCGGGTACCCCTCAGGTCCGACCGGACTTCAACAATGGTCTCAAGTAAAGTCAAGGTAACCATGTGTCCAAACATCAAGGAGAAAACCCGAGGAACCATCCACGGAGGATTCCACTCGATGTAACCATCAAGGTGAGCATAAGAGGATCCACCCTCGAGGTTCACACTTGAGGTGTTGCACGACAGAGCCGTATCGGGAATGGCATGACAATGACTGAATAGCTACACTACAGAAATATCATCAGGAGTGCGTTATGAGGGATCACCCTCGGCACTCGATAGTAGCTCTGCAGAGTTGAGCAACTAAAGGGGCGTGATGTGATGTGAGGTGTTAGGCTCTGGTCATCGATCATGTTGATCAAGTCGTCGAAGATGAAGCAGGGGCAACAAGGACAATGTGGGGGTCACTGATGGATCACTAACCAACCTATACTAAGTAGTTTAGGATAAGCAGGTAAGGTACAATAGCAGGTACAAAAGCAGGCTATGCATCAGAATAGGAGCAATCAATTAGAGTAGCAAAATCTAATGCAACCATGAGAGTATAGAATGGGCGATATCGGGATGATCAAAGGGGGGCTTGCCTGGTTGCTCAGGCGAGAACGAGGGTCGTCGTCGACGTAGTCGATCACAACGGCATCGGCAGCTGTCATGGGGTCTACCGAAGAGAAGAGGGGGAGGAAATAGTAAATACATAGAAAGCAAGAGCATAACAGGGCAACAGGCAGAGCTAGACGTGTTCTAACGCGGTGCTACACAATACCGGCGAAGGGTGATAACATCCGGGAAGTTTTCCCAGAGTTAGGCATTTTTGGACAGATGAAACGGAAGGGAAAGGTTGCATGTTTGGTATGAAAGGGGCATGTGACAGATGAACAGACCTCGTATTCGGATTCGTCTCGTTGTTCTGAGCAACTTTCATATAGAAAAGTTTTTCATCCGAGCTACGGTTTATTTTATATGATTTTTCAAAGTTTTAATAATATTCTAGAATTATTATTAATTCAAAATTGGAATTATGACGTGAGCCTAATGTCATCATGATGTCAGCAGTCAACAGAGCATTGACTGGTCAAACTGACGTGTGGGGTCGTTCTGTCATAGACCTAACTGTCTAACAGATTTAAATTTCACTAAACTAGTTCATTTGGCTAACTAAGCAAGGTTAATTAAGTTAGTTAATTGACTATTTAATTAATTAAGTAATTATTTTTATATACTTTTTTCCTTCTTTTTTTACACAGGGCGTGGGGCCCCAACGTCAGTGGCCCCGGGGGTTAATCGGGCGATGGGCGAGCGGGTTAACGGGCGAGCGCCCGTGCGAGGGCACGGGGCAACAGGGGCGCCGGCGAGGCCACGACGCCGTCCGAGGAGGGGCGTGGCCAGGCCGGGGCGGCGACGGCCGGAGTGGGGCGGCGCGGCGAGTGCCGCGGAGGCACGGACGAGTGGCGGGGAGGGTAGCCACGGGGTGGGCAGCAGGCGTGGTCCCAAGCAGCCGCAAAAGGGAATGGGGATGGCGGGCGAGGCGCGAGGCAAGGGAGCACGGGGCCGCCGCAGCAGCGGGGCACCGGCGGAGGCGGTGAATGGCGCGGGCGAGGCCATTCGCAGGCGGGCGCGCGAGCCGTGGACGTTCACGGACCGAACGAGATCGAGGCGCGATGGTTGTTGCGACTACGACGAGCGGTGAGCACGGGCGGGAGGGTCGAGGAGGAAGGGGAGCTCACGGGAAGGGCACACGGTGGCCCGGCGATGGGGTTAGTAGTAGCAGACGGCGCCGGCGTAGAAGAAGATGGCAGCGACCGGCGACGAGGGAGACGGGGTCGGCGACGTCATCCTCGGGCGACCGGCGAGTGAGGAGTCGGGGTGGCTCAGGTGCACCGATGGGACGGCGACGGGGTGGCGAGCGTCGGGGCGGCGAGTGGCGCTATCGGGGGCCCTTCTAGATCCAGGAACGTGGATGGGGCGGGGATGGCGAGGCGGCCTCTGCGAGGTGTGGGCGACCCGACGAACGGCAGCAAGGGGCGACGGGGTCGGGCGTCGGGTGGCGTTGGGGGCGCCGAATGCTGGGTGCCGTGGTCCAGCCCTGATCCAGATTGAGGGGGTGAGAGGGAGAGGTGGATCGGGGAAGTGGGGAGAGTGGGGATCGGGCCTAGGGTTTGCGGGTGGTGGTGGGGGGTTATGCGGGGAGAGGTGGGCCGGCCGGGATGGGCTGGCTGACTGGACCGGCTAGTTGGTTAGCTGGGCCGATGCCCTGTGGGGGGGGAGGGGGTCTCTCTCCTTTTCCTTTTTTTTTCTGATTTCCCCTTTTTTTGTTTTCTTTTAACATCCTCCATTTGCATTTAAGCCACAAAATGACTTTACAAAAAAATGTGGAGGTGCACAAAACAAATACTAGGAAATATTTAGCGCTGCCACAAAAAGTTTGGGAGGCTTTTGAAATGTTTTGGATTTTTCATAAATTAGAAAAGCATTTTATTTATTGCCTTGGTCATTGTTTTATTAGTTTAGGGCATTAAAACATACTATGAAATATAGGTTTCAACCTGACAAATAACCAAAGATTATTTGCCACACTTCGAACATTTTAGCTTTCATGTTTGACAAACTTGAATTTGAATTATGATTTAGATCAAGTGAGGATTAGCAATAGTAATGTGATGACATGGCACCATAACGAGGATTATTGTAGCTTAATTATCCAGGAGTCACAATTCTCCTCTACTACAAGAAATCTCGTTCCGAGATTTAAGGGGTGGAATAAGGGGGAAGCTATAAGGACGGATGTCTGAAAGGTTCGGCATCCGGTAGTTATCTCAAGGAAGGAGATTTTAGAAGCACCAGGAAATGTATCAAGAGTGTTATAAGGAGGTTCAACAAGTTTCAATTAGGTAGGCATCCAGATGATGCCTAAAACAGGTGATGAAGGGGTTCAAAGCAATGAAGAAAAATGTTGCCTCTAATACCGGAATGAAACATGGTGAGGAAGTTAGCTCGTGAATTACATACGAAGCCACGTGCAAAGAATATTTTGGAATCAAGGTTGTATAGGAGAATCAGGTTTCAATCCTGTCGAACAGTGGGTTATGGGCCCACCATGTGGGGTAAAAGCAGGAAGGGTGCTAACATTTTGCACGGTCATGATAGCGAGGCAGATCAGAGGATAGCTTTTAGGTTACGTTGGCAACAACATCGGTACCAAGAGCGAGGGACGAAGAGAACCATTTTCCTGCTTGTTAGGACAAAGCGGACCAATAGGCAAAGTTCTCGTCCATCGATGGCTACCGGAATGTCATCAACAATAGTAACAAGGTCTTACTGACAGAGATTGTACACCGAGGTGTTTACATAAGCAAGGAATTATCACCGCTCAGATATGTTAGGTTACAAGAAATTTTAAATGAAACAAAGGAAAGGAAAGTATATACTCCAATCAGTTATCGGTGTTCTCGAGTGTCTACAACCCAGAACCCGTGGAAAATTTGAGTGAGCGAGAAATAATAGTTGATGAAGAACTCATAAGAAGTTATGTAGTTCTGTGATATTCTTCAGATACCAGAGGGTAATACTCAAAGGTAGATCAAAGTAGAGGTTGGACAGGTGAAAAGAACTACAAAAGACAAGTACTTCAACTTGTCCGAGAAATGGGATCAAAGAAGAACAATATGGTCGGAACCACGGTTGCAAAGGACCAAACATAGATACAAGATGAACTTATCACAAGGGGATTATTATTATAACAAGAAGCTTCGATGATAAGTTCCACATCGGGTCCATGGGCATGAACACAAAGGCCCAAGGTCGACTCCCACTTCTCTAATGCACAACTTTCCATTCACTTCTCGCATTCGAATAAGTTGTAGCCTTGAAATGTTATCCAAAGAAACGCTGGTAGATATAACCCGCATAAGCTTCGGGTTCACACGGATTTAGGAAGACATAGGTTCAACACATCAGGGCGTATCAGGAACATATACCACAAATTTCACGAGTAAAAACTCAAGCCCGGAAGCAGAGTATGGTTGAGAAAGCAGAAGATACAACTTACCAAAGGCATTATGTATCCGAGGTAAGGCTCACAAGGTTATTGAGAAAGGAAGAAGTTGTCGGATAAAATCCAACAAAGGATCTGGTGGTACACGAGGGATCTGATGTGAGCAACGGTACTCAACCAGAAGAAGAAAGGATGCAAGGAGATCAGGTTATAGAAACAACTAACCAATTCAAAGCTCAAATGTAACAGAATGATGATTCCCAAACCGGGGGATCAGAAGCAGAGGCTCTAATCAAAGACAAGTAAGTTGAAAAGACATAGATCGACAATCAATCAAGGTTTGATTTGTCGAACACCAGCTCATGTCCAAGGATGCTAATTAGTATTGCTAGACATACAGAGTAACCATAATGCAAGCAGATAAGTATTTGCTGCGCAATAGTTGGAGAGGATTACCGGAAGATCGGATAGTACTTCAAAGTATGAATCACTTGATCAACTAGGAATGAACAAATCCTCGAAAAGTGTGAGGAATTATTCATAGGGGTATTCATGCGGCAAGGAACTGCAGGGCAGTGTAGTAAGCATAAAGGAGTCTCGGAACATCAGAGAGTATTTCAGGACATCTTGTAAAAACAAGGGAAACTAGGGATGAAGGTATGATCGACAATGTAGATAGTTACCAATAAGGATTTATCGGTGGTAGGGATCGCAACGGCGAAGGGCACAAGGGTCTAGGGAAAACATCAAAGACTATCTTCAGAATCTTCTGGTGCACCAAGTAATCATCTGGAGTAAGTGGCTCTCCGGGAGAAAGTATTTACGAGAACCTAAAGTTGTTAGGAAAATCAGTTAACCCGAATAGAAGAGAGATCAGATTGCCAAAGTACAGACGAGGTGTAAAAGATCCTAATACCATCCAATGGCGACGTGGGCCCGTAAGCCGCACAGCCTTGTTAGTAAATCAGTTTTTTTTCAAACACTGGACTCAACTTCGGCCAAGGAGTTAGAAAGGGGGATCCTACAGGCAGTCGGCTCTGATACCACCTTTTTGCACCCCGATTCAATCGTACACTAATCATACATGCAAATGTGTACGATCAAGATCAGGGACTCATGGGAAGATATCACAACACAACTCTAAACACAAATTAAAATAATACAAGCTTTATATTACAAGCCAGGGGCCTCGAGGGCTTGAATACAAGCTCGATACACAAGAGTCAGCAGAAGCAACAATATCTGAGTACAGACATAAGTTAAAGAAGGATGCCTTAAGAAGGCTAGCACAAAAGCAATAACGACCGAAGAGGCAAGGCCTCCTGCTTGGGACCTCCTAACTGCTCCTGGTCATCGGCGATCTTCACGTAGTAGCATCCATCGGCAGTAGTGTCTGGCTCCAGGGATCCACCATCTAGTTGCATCAACCAGAAAGAAGAAAGAAGGGGGGAAAAGGGGTAGCAAAGCAACCGTGAGTACTCATCCAAAGTACTCGCAAGCATCAGATCTATACTAAGTATGCACTGGTATCAAATGAAAGGTTTGTATCTGTGGACTGAACTGCAGAACGCCAGAATAGAGGGGAAGTCCTAGCCTATCGAAGACAAGAATCTTCAAGCAGCTCCGAGCATCTTGCAGCATGTAGAATAGTAAAGAATAGCAGTTTATATTTAACAAACATGTTGTAACATCAACGCCCAGAGATCCTTCCTCATCTTCCTGCGAGAAAGCAATCTCGGAGTCACATATCTCAAGTATCCATTTCTAGTTATATAAGATCAGGATGTAAGTCTGAACGTCCATTACCGTGGACACGGTATTCGAATATATATCTTCCCTGCAGGGGGGCACCACGTTACCCAACACGCTCGATCACTCTGGCCGGACACACCTTTTCTGGGGTCAATGCCCGGCCTCGGAAGATCAACACGTCGTAGCCCTACCTAGTCTCAGTAGAGAGGTCCCCGCCGGTCTACATCCTAAGCACTCCGGGGTCGTGGGCCCATCGCCCGCAGCAATCCGAGTTTTTGTGCGACGAGCTGGGACAAGCACCACCTCATACTGGATGGCACTGGCCCGACAGGCCCACGATGCTGAACTGGACGTCGAGGCCCATAACTATTCTCGCGTGGTGGTTAGTGTGTAAAGGCTAGAGGCCAACTCAGAACAAATACCAAAACCATTAGTGCATTGGGGGCTCGCGGAGACGAGCAGAGACTCACAATAATGTGACCCCGTCGCCCCGTCTCGTGGACTTACGGCAAGGGCCCAGACTGCCCGGCCGTGCCACGTGGAAAACTAGCGGGTGCTCAACGGGCCCGCCCGACTTAAACATCAACTTGCGGGTACCCCTCAGGGCCGACCCGACTTCAACAATGGTCTCAAGTAAAGTCAAGGTAATCGTGTGTCCAAACATCAAGGGGAAAACCCGAGGAATCACCCACGGAGGATTCCACTCGATGTAACCATCAAGGTGAGCATAAGAGGATCCACCCTCAAGGTTCACACTTGAGGTGTTGCACGACAGAGCCGTATTGGGAATGGTGAAAGAGGAACCACCCTCGATGACAATGACTGAATAGCTACACTACAGAATTATCATCAGGAGTGCATTATGAGGGATCACCCTCGGCACTCGATAGTAGCTCTGCAGAGTCGAGCAACTAAAGGGGCGTGATGTGATGTGAGGTGTCAGGCTCTGGTCATCTATCATGTTGATCGAGTCGTCGAAGATGAAGGAGGGGCAACAAGGACAAGGTGGGGGTCACTGATGGATCACTAACCAACCTATACTAAGCAGTTTAGGATAAGAAGGTAAGGTACAATAGCAGGTACAAAAGCAGGCTATGCATCAGAATAGGAGCAATCAATTCAGTAGCAAAATCTAATGCAAGCATGAGAGTATAGAATGGGCGATATCGGGATGATCAAAGGGGGGCTTGCCTGGTTGCTCAGGCGAGAAGGAGGAGTTTTCGTCGACGTAGTCGATCACAGCGGCATCGGCAGCTGTCATGGGGTCTACCGAAGAGAAGAGGGGGGAGAAAATAGTAAACACATAGCAAGCAAGAGAATAACAGGACAACAGGCGGAGCTAGACATGTTCTAACACGGTGCTACACAATACCGGCGAAGGGTGATAACATCTGGGAAGTTTTCCCAGAGTTAGGCATTTTCGGACAGATGAAACGGAAGGGAAAGTGTGGGTGTAAAAAACCGGTGGATCTCGGGTAGGGGATGTCGAACTGTGCGTCTAGGCGGATGGTAACAGGAGACAAGGGACACGATGTTTTTACCCAGGTTCGGGCCCTCTCGATGGAGGTAAAACCCTACTCCTGCTTGATTGATATTGATGATATGGGTAGTACAAGAGTAGATCTACCACGAGATCAGAGAGGCTAAACCCTAGAAGCTAGCCTATGGTATGATTGTTGTTCGTCCTACGGACTAAAACCCTCCGGTTTATATAGGCACCGAAGAGGGTTAGGGTTACACAGAGTTGGTTACAATGGTAGGAGATCTATATATCCGTATCGCCAAGCTTGCCTTCCACGCCAAGGAAATTCCCATCCGGACACGGGACAAAGTCTTCAATCTTGTATCTTCATAGTCCAGGAGTCCTTCCGAAGATGATAGTTTGGCTATCCGGACACCCCCTAGTCCGGGACTCCCTCAGTAGCCCCTGAACCAGGCTTCAATGACGACGAGTCCGGCGCGCATATTGTCTTCGGCATTGCAAGGCGGGTTCCTCCGCCGAATACTTCATAGAAGATTTTGAACACAAGGATAGTGTCCGGCTCTGCAAAATAAGTTCCACATACCACCGTAGAGAGAATAATATTTACACAAATTCAATTATGCTGATGTATCTCGTGGCGTGAGATTGCACCACGGCCAAGCCTTTATTCAAATCGTTTTTACTATGCCACCTCAGCGCGTTTAGAGAGGCGGTTTCCTTGGCACGTCTTGTCAAAGCAGAGATCGTGTCCCCTTATCCCGTGATTCTCATCAATACGGGCGTGGGTAATCCAACCGTGCCCGTTGGCACGTCTCCTCTATCGAAGGCAAGTCCCGAACGGTCACGGGGAAGTCTCTTGGTATTCAACCTCTTTATAAAGAGACCAAGGCTCCACTCCCTTCTGGCAATCTCAATCGAATCTGCCCCTCGCCTCGAGTTCCAACACCCAAAGCTCCAGATTCAGGCGCTTCGGGCCTTCGATGATTTCCGGCTCCGACCTGCAAGGCCGGTGGATGCCTTCCTCCGTTACGGAAGAAGACGTGCTAAAGCTAAGAGATGCCAGGTATCTAACCAGCGAAATTTTGCATAGGCTGCCTGCCCAAGGGCAAGTTATTCCCACCCCCAAGCCTGGTGAAAGCGTGGTGTTCGCGTCTCACTTCCTTCGGGGGCTAAGCTTCCCGACGGACCCCTTCGTGAGGGGGCTCATGTTTTACTATGGGTTGGAATTTCACGACTTGGATCCAGAGTCCATCCTCCACATCTCATCGTTCATTGTCGTGTGCGAAGCCTTCCTCCGTATTACCCCTCACTTCGGATTGTGGCTCAAGACCTTCAAAGTGGAGCCGAAGATGATCAAGGGGCAACAGGCAGAGTGCGGAGGGGCTGCTATAAGCAAGAATGCTGATGCTCCGTGGCCCGAGGGCTCTTTTCAAGAGGAACTCAGCTTATGGCACCAAGAGTGGTTTTATATCACAGCTCCCAGGGACACCAAATGGGTGGCGCCACCTGCCTTTTGCTCGGGTCCTCCACCGCGGCTGGCATCATGGGTCAATAAAGGACTTGACTGGGGGCCGTCCAAGGACGTGCCCTTGTTGCAGGGCCGCATTCGAGACCTCCTAGAGAGAGAGAGATCACTCTGGTCGTAGTAGCACAGGTCATGCTGATTCGTCGCATCCTACCCTGCAGACGTCGCCCCCTCCGCCTGTGGGAATTTAACCCAGAGAGGCCACGAGCTCTCCAACATTTTATGGGCGCGACGCCCGTGGAGATGTACAAGCTTTTCTTTGGATCACAAGCGATGTGTCCAGACTTGACAGAGGACGCAGGTCTGAGCTGCAATCGCCCGGATACTCAAGTAAGTAGCCCTGTACCCGGACACGCTATCCTATGTTTATCATGAATTTGCTCTCAAAAGAGCTGTCCCTTGAACAGGAGTGGATAGCGAAAGCAAAGTTAATCAGGTGACCGGCCCCCCTCCCTGAGACCACGCCGGATCCGATGTTGACCAGGATGCTGGAGGTTGCGCCTTTGGAAGAAGGTGAAGGGGGGAACAAGGAAGCTACCACCTCCGCGAAGGAGGTTGTCAGGAAAGGAGAGATCGAGAATCCCTCCATCCAGGGGAAGAAGAGGACCGCCTCTGAAGACCCGGAGACCATGGTCTCAAAGCGGGGGAAGAAATCTTCGTCAGAGGGTCCTGCGCCGAGGGATGCCTCGGCCGCATTGTGCCCCCAAAGGGACCAGCCCTCCACCGAGCCGTAAGTAAAAAGGGGAGTTTTTATTAAAGTAAAGGATATCCCTGCCCTATTTCTGATGAGGGTAACTGAAGTTTTACCTTGTAATTCGGATCTCAGCCCTTCTCAGCAGAGCTCATCTTTGGGGGATCTTCGTCCTGAGATGATAGATAGCGAAACGCCTCCCCCTGTCGTACCGTCGTGCGAGGCGGGTGACCCTGAGGTGTCGTCGCGGAGGGTTTCTTCGAGTCCGGCGGGGCCGGAAGGCAGTCATATTTCCCCACAAAGCCCTCTACATCCAGCCTTCAAAAAAGGTCGTCGGACGAGTCCGGCACCACCTGGTGTACGGTCGGAGGAGCTGAAGAATCTGCTCGGGCGAGCGTCTATCTCAGAAGATCACCGTGCGTTAATGGGTACGGTGATTGAAAGGATTTCATCCGCTGAGAGCGGATTGCACGAAGCCGTCAGAAGTTTACTGACAGGTTTTGAGGTACGCAGAATGATGTACCTTCTGATAGTTCCGCATATAAAATGCGCCCTGTGTAGATAGTTGCCCCTGAGACACGGTGTGTTGTCAAAAATGACAGCGCGCCGAGGATCATAATCCCAGGTATAATATGTCACCCTTCCTATGTAGGTGGCGAAGTGTCCGGTGGCTAGCCGGGCTGATGGATTTGCTGAACTAAAGCGGCAACTTGACGTGGCGGATGCCGACATCGCTCTTGTCAATAAGCGGCTGGACGAGTCACAAGGTATGTGATTTCTTCGCGGACACCTAGTAAGGGAGCTTGATGCTCGTGCCTTACAACATGTATGCTTGATGCAAATGGTGCCACTGCCATGGAGAACCTTCGGGCGGAGCTCACCCGAGCCAAGGAGCAGGCCGGAAAAAGTGATGCGGCTGCCTTGAAGGCGGCTGAAGAGCTAAAAGCTGAACTGGCTTCTCACTGCCGAAGCAAGAAGGAGATGGCCGAGATGGCCGTGAAGTTGAAGAATGCTGCCGACCGCTGCAAGCTTCTTGAAAAGGAAGATCGGGCAGTGCAAGAGGACCTGAAGAGGGCCACTACCGAGGCCAAGGATGCTCGCTCTGCGATGAGAGCTATGAAGGAGGAGCTGCGTCAGGCCGGAGATATCACGGCTGGAAAGCCCTTCCTGCTGCGGAGGAAGTTCACGGATCCTAAATGTGCTCAGTTGGACCGGCTGTGGATTTTGGAGGATGCTTATCTGGACTTGGTGGCAAGTGCCGCGAACGCGGCCGAACACTTTCGAGATCAAAAGGATCACGAAATGGAAAAGGTTTTTTGGTCGCAGTTCCATAATCCAGAGCGTCCTCTTCCATTAACCGATCGCTTGGCCGAATGGGCGGAGCTGAATAGGTTATCCGGACATGCCATGAAGGATGTCGTGAGTCTTTTGTGGCTGAAAAGGCCCGAGCCGAAGAGTTATTAGGGCTTAGTGCAGTAGTTCCTTGGTGCGGTGCCGCATATCAATGCAATGAGGAGGTCGGCATGCATAGAGGGTGCGCGGATGGCTCTTGCCCGTGTCAAGACATACTGGGCAGAGATGAAGGCCATCGATGTTGCATCCCCAGATTCGGACGGAAGCCGAGTACCTGTCGAGCAATATTTTCAGGAAGTTCTACAGGGCGCTCGTTTAATAGAGACGCAGTGCTCGAAGGATATTATGTTCGAATAACATGTATTATTGTGAAACAATGTTTCGATGAAATATAAAAGCTTTTTATACTTGTGCCTTCAAGAATTAAAATACCTCCTGTGCGGCCGTTAATGTATATGTGTATATAACCTGAAAGATGGTAGTCTTCGGCTTCATCCCCCACGCATATAATGCGGGGGTGTTTGCAAAAGGCGCATTTTCACACTTGATCCAACGTCTTGGTCCTATAAAGGAGGTGGTAGCGTAGCAAACTAGGCAACCGGATTATAATGCTTTATCACTTTCACTTAGCCATAGGAGTTTGACAGTGGGGCTACTATATAGCCCCTAGGGGCACCGCGCTCACCCGAATTCGGGGCGCGTATGTGCCTGACTGGGAAACGGCCCTTCGTCAATGCGGAGGAATCCTTTAGATGCCAGCGGGTCATCGAGTGGTTGACTAGTCTCACACTATATCATGACAGTCAGTTTTCGGCTTTCTCTACTGAGGTGCTAGCCTGGACGAACCGGGGCACAATCGCAGTAGTTCTCTTGGTGCCGTGTTAGCCGATAGAGCGGAACGTAAGGCAGCAAAACACAGGAGCCGGGCAAACCCAACATTTGACCAAAGACATGATTCGGAGCTGATGCATATAAGGCCTAACTCGAGACGCCGAACACTCCCTAAGGTATTCGGTCTTTATGAAAACGGGCTGAACAACGCCCTTGGTAATAAGCCCCTGGTGTCCAGGTACGCGCAAAATTCTGACGTGGCCCATGCCAAAATGCCAGCCTCCTCCTCGGTTATAGCAAGAAACCGGGGGATGTGTATCAACAAGAAACAGTAAAAAAGGTTTACGCAGGGTCTTAATCTGGAAAGAATCGTTCCAACGGGTCCCTACTGCACGTCTGCGCCTGTGTCTCCGTTGTGCCGTATCCTGGACGGGTGTAGCACGGTGTTCATCTGTAAAAGAGAGGAACTTAGTTGAAAAAGGTCGTGCGAAAATGTACGTTTATACTAAATAAACAAAGTACAATTCAAAAAATGAATAAAATTGAGCTTTAATGTCTCTTGTTGTAAATGCACGGAGCCCCTAGTGCGGGGGTATGCGGCTGGTAAGCCCCTGTATGTTTATGCCGGACTCGTCTAACCGTATCCGGGGTCTGAACGACCTGTTTAGGTGCTTGGATTAGTCAAGCCGGTTTAGTGTGTGGCCGTCGAGGCAGTCACACAATCTTCCGCGCTCGAGGAACACTCGATATTTCCCTTTAAGGAGATGATGCCTCGTGAACCGGGCATTTTAAGTCTGAGGGATGCATAATGCGTTATTGCGTTAAAGCGGGCGAAAGCTTCGCGCCCCAGTAGTGCTTGATAGATACTTGTAAATGGGGCGAGGTGGAAGGTTAACTTTTCACGGTGGAAGTTGTCGGGTGAGCCGAACACAACTTCTAGCAATAGAGAGCCCGTACAATGGGCATGTCGCCCTGGCATTACCCCTTGAAAGGAAGTGTTGCTATGGCGAATTTTGGTTGGGTCTATCCCCATTTTGCGGATTGTGTCCTGATATAGTAGGTTTAGATCACTGCCGCCGTCCATTAGGACTTGTGTAAATTGGAGTCCATTGATTATCGAATCTAATATCAAGGCAGTCCATCCTGCATTCCGGATACTTGTAGAGTAATCCTGATGGTCGAAGGTGATTGGTTTTAACAACCAGTGGCGGGACTCCTCTGGGATAGGCCATATGGCGTGTATATCTATGGGCGCCGCTCTATTTTTCCCTTTTGTCATGTGAAGTGAGTTTACTGTTTTGACTTCTTGTGGGAAATTCTTTTGTTTTCCGGTGCTCTGCTTGTGGGGTTCGTCATCGTCCTCGCTTGGTGTGTCGAGCCCCTTGTGTTCGACGTTGAGTTTGCCAGACTGCTTGAAGACCCAATAATCTCTGTGGGTATGGTTTGCAGGCTTCCCGGGAGTACTATGGATTTGGCATATCTTGTCCAAGATTTTGTTGAAGTTAGATAGCTCGTCCTTGTTATCCTTAAGGGGCAGTTTTTTATGATCCTGCCGTGAGCTTTAGAATTCGGCGTTGACTGCCATGCTCTTCGGGATGTTTCCCTTGGTCCGGCGCTGATCCTTGCTGCATCGCGGTTTCTCGTTTCCATCCCTGACTTTGTATGTACTTGGGTCGCTGGTACTGCATCTTGCCAGCCAACTATCCTCTCCTGCGCAAAAGTGGGTCATGAGGCTTGTTAATGCGGCCATTGTTCTTGGTTTTTCTTGGCCGAGGTGTCTGGCGAGCCATTCGTCTCGGACGTTGTGTTTGAAAGCTGCTAAGGCTTCGGCGTCCGGACAGTCGACAATTTGATTCTTGTTAGTAAGGAATTTGTTCCAGAATTTTCGGGCTGACTCTCCGGGTTGTTGAGTTATGTGACTTAAATCGTCTGCATCCGGAGGTCGGACATAGGTCCCTTGAAAATTTTCCCGGAAAGCATCCTCGAGTTCTTCCCAACTTCCAATGGTGTTTTCGGGGAGGCTTTTGAGCCAATGCCGGGCTGGCCCTTTGAGCTTGAGGGGTAAGTATTTTATGGCGTGGAGGTCATCTCCTCTAGCCATGTGTATGTGGAGGATGTAATCCACAATCCAGACTCTAGGGTCTGTTGTTCCATCATATGCCTCTATGTTTACGGGCTTGAATCCCGCTGGAAATTCAAAATCCAGAACCTCATCGGTGAAAAATAGGGGATGTGCGGCACCCCTATATTTAGGTGTACCGTGATATTCGGATACTTGACGTGTTGCATTGCTTACTAGAGCTTGCTTTCTTGGCCCGTAGATAGATCTAACTGGGCCATCTTTTTGATGCGAATCCGTGTGCGGATCGCGTGTCAGCTTGTGTGCGGCGTCGTTTGCTGCTCTATGTTTTCCATGGGGTCGTCTATCCGACCGGGTGGTCTCCTTGTTCTTTGATTGCGGGGGCTCTAAGGCTTCCTCGTCAAATTCGGGCAGTAGTTTTCGCTTCGGGTAGCTCTTTGTTCGGCGACTGTCGCCGTATTTGTCTGTGGTGTTGAGTACTTTGCTCCATCAGATTTTGAGCGCATCTTCCGCTGTTTTGAGCTTCCGCTTCTGCTTTTTCAGGCTACGTGCAGTGGCGACGAGCCTTTTCTGGCGGTTCTTCTGCTCCGGCAACCTGTCCGGCGTGAGATCGCCCGGACTGTTATCTTCGCCGGGGACGGATTGTTTATCCATATTGTCATGTTCGGACGGTTGCTCAATAGCATGTTCGCCGTCCACCGTTTGCCCTGCTCTATGGTTGGGTCTGTATGGCTGCTGTCTTTGTCGAGGCGGGATTTTGAGCGGCGCTTACGTCGCCGTTTTGACTGCTTTTCGAGGGAATGATCCCTCGTGGTGTCCCGTTGTTCCTCGTCGTCGCTTCCTTTAGGTGTGTCCACCATGTATACATCGTGAGATGAGGTGGCTGTCCAGTGCCCTATAGGTGCTGGTTCATGTTTGTCTTCTACATCGTCATCCATACCGTCAATGTCTTCGGAGTCGAAGTCGAGCACGTCGTTTAAACTTTCGACGGTGGCTACGAAGTGGGTGGTGGGTGGGCTTCGAATTTCTTTGTCTTCCGCATCCCAACCTTCCTGACCATAGTCCGGCCAGGACTCTCCTGATAGAGAGAGAGAGACTTTAGTGAATTTAGGATGTCGCCAAAGGGCGAGTGCCGAAAGATATCCGCGGCGGTGAACTCCATGATCGACGCCCAATCGGATTCGATTGGCAGGGGCGCGGAAGGTTTGAAGTGCGGAGAGGAGTCCGGCGCCTTGGAGTCGCGAGCTTCGCAAAGGACAGGGTTGGTGTTCGGCTCAATCGCCATAGAGATCGCAGCCCCCGAGGCGGTGTCCAGCCACCCGTCCTCGATCGGCGCAGTCGGCTTCGAGCTAAGGGTCGAAGCGGACACTGGTGCGGCCTCAAGGGCACTGTCCGGCGGCAGAGCTAGATCATGCCCATCGTGACAGTGCGGCGCGCTTGGCTGTGGCTCGAACCCGTCGAAGATCAAGTCTCCACGGACGTCAGCCGTATAGTTCAGACTTCCAAACCAGACCTGATGGCCAGGGGTGTAGCTTTCGATCTGCTCCAGATGGCCAAGTGAATTGGCCCGCAGTGCAAAGCCGCCGAATACGAAGATCTGTCCGGGGAGAAAAGTCTCACCCTGGACCGCATCGTTGTTGATGATCGGAGGAGCCATCGGGCCTAAAGATGACGACACAGAGGAACTCTCAATGAAAGCACCAATGTCGGTGTCAAAACCGGCGGATCTCGGGTAGGGGGTCCCGAACTATGCGTCTAGGCAGATGGTAACAGGAGACAAGGGACACGATGTTTTTACCCAGGTTCGGGCCCTCTCGATGGAGGTAAAACCCTACTCCTGCTTGATTGATATTGATGATATGGGTAGTACAAGAGTAGATCTACCACGAGATCAGAGAGGCTAAACCCTAGAAGCTAGCCTATGGTATGATTGTTGTTCGTCCTACGGACTAAAACCCTCCGGTTTATATAGGCACCGAAGAGGGTTAGGCTTACACAGAGTCGGTTGCAATGGTAGGAGATCTATATATCCGTATCGCCAAGCTTGCCTTCCACGCCAAGGAAAGTCCCATCCGGACACGGGACGAAGTCTTCAATCTTGTATCTTCATAGTCCAGGAGTCCTTCCGAAGATGATAGTTCGGCTATCCGGACACCCCCTAGTCCGGGACTCCCTCAGAAAGGTTGCATGTTTGGTATGATAGGGGCATCTGACAGATGAACAGACCGCGTATTCAGATTTGTCTCGTCGTTCTGAGCAACTTTCATATAGAAAAGTTTTTCATCCGAGCTACGAGTTATTTTATATGATTTTTCAAAGTTTTAATAATATTTTGAAATTATTATTAATTCAAAATTGGAATTATGATGTCAGCCTGACGTCATCATGATGTCAGCAGTCAACAGAGCATTGACTGGTCAAACTGACGTGTGGGGTCGTTCTGTCATAGACCTAACTATCTAACAGATTTAAATTTAACTAAACTAGTTCATCCGGCTAACTAAGCAAAGGTTAATTAAGTTAGTTAATTAACAATTTAACTAATTAACTAATTATTTTTATATATTTTTTCCTTCTTTTTTTTACACAGGGGCGTGGGGCCCCAACGTCAGTGGCCCAGGGGGTTAATCGGGCGACGGGCAAGCGGGTTAACGGGCGAGCGCCCGTGCGAGGGCACGGGGCAACAGGGGCACCGACGAGGCCACGACACCGTCCGAGGAGGGGCGTGGCCAGGCCGGGGCAGCGACGGCCGGAGTGGGGCGGCCCGGCGAGTGCCGTAGAGGCACGGGCGAGCGGCGGGGAGGGCGGCCACAGGGTGGGCAGCAGGCGCGGTCCCGAACAGCCGCAGCAGGGAACAGGGACGGCGGGCGAGGCGCGAGGTGAGGGAGCACGGGGCCGCCTCAGCAGCGGGGCACCGGCGGAGGCGGTGAACGACGCGGGCGAGGCCATTCGCAGGCGGGCGCGCGAGTCGTGGACGTGCACAGACCGAACGGGATCGAGGCGCGGTGGTCGTGGCGACTACGACGAGCGGCGAGCGCGGGAGGGAGGGTCGAGGAGGAAGGGGAGCTCACGGGGAGGGCACACGGTGGCCCGGCGATGGGGTTAGTAGCAGCAGATGGCGCAGGCGTAGAAGAAGACGGCGGCGAACGGTGACGAGGGGGACGGGGTCGGCGACGTCGTCCTCGGGCGACCGGCGAGTGAGGGGTCGGGCGTCTCAGGTGCACCGACGGGACGACGACGGGGTGGCGAGCGTCGGGGCAGCGAGTGGCCCCGTCGGGGGCCCTTCCAGATCCAGGAACGTGGAGGGGGGCGAGGATGGCGAGGCGGCCTCTGCGAGGTGCGGGCGACCCGACGAACGGCAGCAAGGGGCGACGGGTTCGGGCGTCGGGTGGCGTTGGAGGCGCCGAATGCTGGGCGTCGTGGTCCAGCGGCGATCCAGATTGAGGGGGCGAGAGGGAGAGGTGGATCGGGGAAGTGGGAGAGTGGGGATCGGGCCTAGGGTTTGCGGGTGGTGGGGGGTTATGCGAGGAGAGGTGGGCCGGCCGGGATGGGCTGGCTGACTGGACCAGCCAGTTGGTTAGCTGGGCCGGTGCCCTAGGGGGGGGGAAGGGGGTCTCTCTCCTTTTCCTTTTATTTTCCGATTTCCCCTCTTTGTTTTCTTTTAACATCCTCCATTTGCATTTAAGCCACGAAATGACTTTGCAAAAAATGTGGAGGTGGACAGAACAAATACTAGGAAATATTTAGCGCTGCCACAAAAAGTTTGGGAGGCTTTTGAAATGTTTTGGATTTTTCATAAATTAGAAAAGCATTTTTTTATTGCCTTGGTCACTGTTTTATTAGTTTAGGGCATTAAAACATACTATGAAATATAGGTTTCAACCTGACAAATAACCAAAGACTATTTGCCACACTTCGAACATTTTAGCTTTCATGTTTGACAAACTTGAATTTGAATTATGGTTTAGATCAAGTGAGGATTAGCAACAGTAACGTGATGACATGGCACCATTAACAAGGATTACTGTAGCTTAATTATCCGGGCGTCACATGTGCGTGGGGGGGTCATTCATGTGGGGGAGACATTAAAATTGTTGGATTTAAGAGACCCAATTAAATCAGTCTTGTGGTGGTGAGCACTAAAACCGTGTGGGGAAATATTTAACAAAGAGGAGGATGCAACTCATGGGATTTAAAGCCGATATTTGTTTTGGAGAAAGACTCTGGATGTCTCTATTTATTGGGTCGTTCAGTAATCATGGGAGGTAAAGCAAAATCTTAGGGGTGAGATCTGAAAAGGGAGATGGAACATGGAAGATTAGGTCAATGAACTGAAAAATGTTTTACATTATATATATATATATATGATACTCTTTTTCATTTTTATTTGAGATAGTGAAATTAAAGGTGGACTTTGCACGTCTTTATTAATTGGTTCATTTAATAATCATGGGAGCTAAACAAAAAAATTTCAAGAGTGAGACCTAAAAGGGGAGATGGTAGATTAGGTAATGAATAGAGAAATACTAAACATTTTTTTAATATATATGATACTCCTTTTCATTTTTATTTGGAGCACTTGAACTGCCCTAAGTGGCACACCAGCGTAAAAATGCCGGAGAGCAGTGCTCAGGTTGGTTTCATGATTAATGCCTGGATGATATGCATTTCTTCTAGACCAAAATGTGTGAACACCTATAGTTGGTTCTTGGTTGGCATCAATAGGACGCCGCTATGGTGCGCTGATGAAAATATTGGTGGACGTTTTATCTACCATTACAATGCACGGTCAATCACTCAGAGCTTGATCTGAAAGACGGACTACCTAGGGCACCCTAATACGGGTATGGAGGCATCCTTAGGTTGGGGAACAGTGAGCCTCGATGAACTTTTTTGACAGGCTTGATGGTTATTATTTTATTACATTTTTAGGAGCAAAGGCTCGATGATCTATCGAGATAGGAATGTGGGAAAATATTTTTTCCAACTTTAATTTAATGGCAGTAAAAAAGAAGTGTAATATTCAATGGTTGTGATTAACTTGCCTGTTAAATTGGTGGTCAGATGTTTCTAATTATTGTGGGATTTAGTATCTAGGCTATTTCTTTATTTATGACCTGTATTATGCTTTCTGTCAAAAAAAAAACAGATGGGATAGATATATGTTACGTACTTGAGAAAGTTGAGAGAAACTTTTTGATAAAAAACTTCCAATCTATTCATCTTCAATCATGGCAGTACAACGAACACCAGAAATAAAAATTACATCCAGATCCGTAGACCACCTAGCGACGACTACAAGCACTGAAGCGAGCCGAAGGCGCGCCGCCGTCATCACCCCTCCATCGCCGGAGTCGGGCACAACTTGTTGTAGTAGACAGTCGGGAAGTCGGCGTGCTAAGGCCCCATAGGACCAGCGCACCAGAACAGCAACCGCCGCCGATGAAGAATAACGTAGGTTGGAAGGATTCAACCCGAAGACACACGAACGTAGACGAACAACGACGAGATCCGAGCAAATCCACCAAAGACAGATCCACCGGAGACACACCTCCACACGCCCACCAACGATGCTAGATACACCACCGGAACGGGGGCTAGGCGGGGAGACCTTTATTCCATCTTCAGGGAGCCGCCGCCGTCTCGCCTTCCTAAGCATGACACAAACCCTAACAAGACAGGAAAAAACGACTGAAAACGGAGCCCTCCCGCCGGCCCTTGGCAGGATCCACCGCGCCCCCATGGCCCTAGGGCCACCGGAGACGAGGCGAACCTGCGGCAGCGCCGGCGAGAGGCAGAAACCCTAGCTTTCTTTCTTGTAGGACGAGGAACAGAGGCTTATCAAAGGATATAACAGGGGCGCTTCTCTGTCCCGTCTGGCTCCAAAGTTGAGAGAAACTGTGACACAAAGTCATAGCGATCAATCTACAAAAGCATTACATATTGTTTCCTTTGGCCAACACACACATTGACCACAAAAACTCACACGATACTAGTAAATATTTATTTCTTCTAGCAAACGATTATATCTGAAAGAAAAACACCTCATTCAAGAAAGAAAGAAACTCGCAGAAACAAAAAAAATACCCATGATGATTAAACAGGACGAACCAGACCCCTGTGCTTGTGCTTGTGCCTGTGGGTCTGCCTACTTTTTTTTAGTAGCACGTGATCTCCTGCGTCTCTTCTCAACTTCACCACGGGCTTGCTCCAAGACCTCGGGCCATAAGGGCATCTCCAGCCGTTGGCCCTCAGGGGGCGTCTAAAAGCGCCGCCTGGGGGCGAGCCGACGATACACTCGGCGTTGAGGGCGGTTTTGCGCCCAGTCGTCGCCCCCAGCTCGCCCCCAGGCGCCGAAATTGGCCCACTTTGCAGTCCAATTTCGACTAATAAACGGCCATATGGGCGAGAATAGGCCCATATTCGGCGTGGTTTCGGCGTTCAATTATCAACGCACACATATTTCATCACAGAAAAATCAAATACTTCAACAAAATACTACAACAACAAATAGTTCAATACAAATTATATAGTTCAACAAATAAAAACTCGTATTTCATCACGCGGCGTCGCCCTTGAGCCTCCATAGATGCTCAATCAGATCTTTCTGCAGTTGATGATGACACAGTCAAAACGCCGAACACCTTGCGCTCGGTGGGCGTGTACCCGCCGTTAAACCGCGCCTCCGCGGCCGGAAACGGCGGCCGGAAACGCCCAGCTGCTGCGGAAGGGGCTGCCGCGGCGAAGCGCTGCTATTTTCCTGCGGGGAATGGCTATCTAGCGGAGTAGGCCGGCGGCCGTCGCCGGGATATAGCTAGTGGTGGCCGAGGGCGCGGGGGTGCGAGGCGAGTCGGGGGGAAGAAAACCTTGACTTTTCCCCTGTCGGTGTGGGCCAGGCGTGCTTTTCCCTAGCGCCGGAGCCCCCAACGGCTCCCCAGCGTGATGAGGATATGTACCTAGGGTAGGGTCATAGACCTATCTAGGATACCATGCCCAAGGACATCCTTAGATGAAGCTACCTTCCAGTCGACCAAGAGAGACTCCACTCGACCGACTAGAAGACACTCGACAAACCTGAAGACACTCGACCATCAAGACCCACTCGACCATCAGGAGTTCAGGATCTACTCTGCATCCAAACGGTCTGTAATTAAGTAGTCTTAATGGTCATGATGACACTTTAAGTAGGGCGTTACCAGTAATGTCCGGCCTTAATGTACTTTAATCCTCTGCTACGTGGGATGGTTGGGGTCCTGGCGTCCTCTATATAAGCCACCCCCCTCCACTGGTAGAAGGGTTCGCACCCCTGTAACTCATATACACCGAAATCAGTCGACCGCCTCCGGGCTCCGAGCCGTAGGGCTGTTACTTCCTCCGAGAAGGGTCTAAACTCGCTAAACACTCGTGTGTACAACTACTCCATAGCTAGGATCTTGCCTCTCCATACCCACCCCCCATTCTACTGTCAGACTTAGAACCACGACAGTTGGCGCCCACCTTGGGGCAGGTGTCTTAGCGACTTTTTGGAGAAGTTGCAATTTGTCCGATCGCCTTCATCATGGTTTCCGGCGGAGCTCTGGTCGAGGGCCACGAGATTCGTCTCGGTGCGCTCACTTTCATCGCCGACGACTCCGCTTGGCTCTAGGAGGCACCACTCGACATCGACGCTCCCCGTCCGCGGGGCGACGCACTTTCGGGCGTGTGTCCGCGGCGTCTTGCTGCGGCAGCCGTCGACCCCATACCGGTCGACTCCTGCGCCGTCCTCCCTCCCTATCTCCCGCCAGCGCAAGCGCTCCGGTCGGTCGAGGCTCCAGCGATGGGTGAGACATGCAGTGGCTCGCCAATCGGCCACCATCCAAGTCGCGGCGATTGAGCCCGACGAATCTCTCTACGGCCTGTTTGACATGTCGACTGGCTCCGTAGAGACTACATCCGAGTGCGATAGCAGTGATCCAGCGGCGGAGGTCCTGATGGTCAACGGGCCCCGTAGTCCTCCCGGTTTCCCCCGCGGCGACGTGATGGATGACGAGGACGACCGCGCTCAAGCCCATGAAGAGTACCAACCCGAGCCGCTCACTTCCCAGCAGAGGGAAGAACTTTGCCGCCGGAACATGGATGCCCTGCATACTCCCATTGCAGGAGAAACTCCTGAGGCTCGTGCCCTGGAAGAGGCGCGTTTAGCCAACCTGACTGAACGCACTCGACTGGAGAACCTCCAGCGAGCACTCGACGAGCGTGCGCGTCAACGAGTGACCAACTCCAACCGACGTCAGCTCTTTCCGCAACCAACTCAGGTATATCGAACCCCAATTCAGAAATTGGCAGCTGCAGCCCGCATAGCGGAGTCAATTCAGCCCTCTCAGTCAGAGGCTGGAAGAGGCTTGATGTAGATCAGAGATTTGCTCCAGGCGGCAGGAGATCAGAATTCAGCTGTGTCAGTCGCGCAACAGGATTCACAGTCGATCCGTTGCTGCGAATACTGTCCAGTCGGCTCACAGTCCAAGGTCGCCTCCGAGGCGCATGGGACGTGAAGGCCGGCAGCACCACTATGATGATCGATTTGATCGTGATGACAGGCGTCGAGTGCCCACTCCTCCTCCGAGAAGTGGGTCTAACGCCCATCGGCAGCAAGATGACAGACGCTAGCTCAGTGTTGGGCGGAGAGCTCCAGTCGACCCCAGAGAGCCAGGCTTTGACGCGAGATCCATCATCGTGCAAGGTTTGGTCGACCGAAACAGAGCTCATAGAGGTGGTCATGACAGAGATGTGCCCACAAGCATCCGAGTCCACGTTTCAGGTCTAGAATGTTTTAGCAGAGCGATCAGAGCCGCAGTGATACCCCCCAACTTCAGGTTGGCGACTGGGGTGAGTAAGTTCACTGGAGAGTCTAAGCCTGAAACTTGGCTCGAAGACTATCGAGTGGCTGTTCAGATTGGTGGCGGTAATGATGAGGTGGCCATGAAACATTTGCCACTTATGCTAGAGGGTTCGGCCAGGGCGTGGTTGAATCAGTTAGCTTCTAGCAGCATTTACACCTGGGAAGATCTTTCTCGAGTGTTCGTCAGGACGTTTGAGGGAACTTGCAAGCGACCTGCCAGATTGACTGAGCTGCAAGTTTGTGTACAAAAGTCGAGTGAAACACTGAGGGATTACATCCAGAGGTGGATCACTTTGCATCATACTGTAGAGAATGTGTCAGACCATCAAGCGGTTTGCGCCTTCAAGGATGGCGTCAAGAACAGAGAGTTGAGCCTGAAGTTTGGTCGAACTGGAGATATGACCCTGAGTCGGATGATGGAAATAGCCACCAAGTACGCCAACGGCGAAGAAGAGGACCGACTCCGGAGCGGCAAGTACAAGCCGAGTCAGTCAGATAAAGGAAACTCTAGTCGGAAGCAAAAGCGGAAGGCCAAGCCAGCAGCTCCTGGAGAGGCTCTGGCCGTGACTCAGGGCAAATTCAAAGGGAAGCCCAAAGGATCTTGGAACCCCAAGAAGGTAAAAGATAAGGAAGGTAATGATGTGATGGATCTACCGTGTCATGTCCACATGAAGAAAGACGAAGAGGGTAACTTCATCTACCCAAAGCATACCACTCGCCAGTGCCGGCTCTTAATCCAGCAGTTTCAAGGGAAACAGCCGAAAGATAAAGAGAAGGAGTCGGACAAGGCTGAGGACAAGGAGGACAGTGATGGAGAGTACTCTCATGTCAGCTCCACTCTGATGATTTTTGCTGATGTAGAGAGCAAAAGTCGACTGAAAGTGATCAACCGTGAGGTTAATATGGTCGCCCCGGTGACACCAAACTATCTGAGATGGTCGCAAACTCCCATTACTTTCGACCAGTCTGACCATCCTACTCACATTGCCACCCCTGGGAGGCAAGCGCTGGTGGTCGACCCGGTCGTCGAAGGCACTCGACTGACGAAGGTATTGATGGATGCAGTGGCGGAGCCAGGATTTTCGATATGGGTATGCGTGGTAAAAAAATTTGCTTCACGACATTGTAAGAAATAGAAAATTTCATAATAATAACAAAAGAAACATGTTAGATAGTGATGGCGGCATACAGGCATGGTGGGCAATCTCACAAATTCAAATATTCATGATTCAGAAATTTATATGCATGAGATTCACCTTGTTTTCTCTGTACTGCTTTACAAGTTTTCTAGCAAGCCAATGCAAACCACATCCAAAATTTACTGAATGCTACAATAGGTCAATCGAAACAAAATTAGGGAGTGAAAACAATCATCTCATCTTATCTAACAAATAGGAGAAATCAAGATTGAACACTCGTTGACTCAAAAAAAAACAATCACAGGAATCGGTGCCTGATATGTGTGCACCGGTAGTGCCGCGGCGGCCGCCGTTTCTCAATTGGAGGCGAAGCAGCGAACAGGCGCGAGGAGATCGATCTGCAAGATCCAAGATGGCAGATCGGCGACTATGCCAATGGCAGATACGGGCATGCGGCGCAACGATGTGCGCCACAGGCGGCGGAGGAGGCGCAGCGCAGCGCAGCGGCGGTTGAATCGAACGATTGAGGCGACACGTTCCAGGTCGTGTTGTCTCCTCGGCTTTGTCAATCGGCCAGCCGCATCATTGCCTCAATGATAAGGCCCAATAGCACTAACTAGCAACGTAGTAGCCCAATCTTGGCCCAAGTGGCGCTGGAATCGTTCTCTTCTTTGTTTCTCTTCTCTGTACGTACAAAAAGATTGTCATATGTGATATAAAGGCATATAGGAGCTTATATATTGAATTTCTTTTGCAAAAAAGATTGGGTATGCATTGCATACCCTTGCATTAGCCTAGCTCCGCCCCTGGATGGATGGCGGCAGCGGGTTGAATATACTGTATGCAGAGACGCTTAAGGGAATGGGCATTCCGATGCCCAGACTCAGTTCCAGCAACGTGAGTTTTCACGGAGTCATGCCAGGAAAGAAGGCCGAGTCACTCGGCCAAATAGCTCTGGATGTGGTGTTCGGAGACTCGAAACATTTCCGCAAAGAGAAGCTGACATTTGAAGTTGTGGATTTCCAGAGCGCCTACCACACCATTTTGGGAAGACCAGCCTACGCCCGCTTCATGGCTCGACCATGCTATGTGTACTTCAAGTTAAAGATGCCTGGCCCCAAAGGCGTGATCACCATCACTGGCAACCGGAAGAAAGCGGAAGAGTGTTTTCAGAAAGGCTCAAAGATTGCGGATGACCAGATAACAGTGGTAGAGCTAGAGGGATACAAGAAGAATGCAGATCCGAGTGATTTACTGCGGGCCAAGAAGCCCGCCACAGAGTCAGCATTTCAGTCGTCCGGTGAGACAAAGCCAGTTCATATCCACCCGACTGACCCAAATGCAGCTCCGACCCATATTTCCACAACACTCGACTCTAAATAGGAAGAAGCGCTCATCCAGTTTCTCCGTGAGAACTGGGACATCTTCGCATGGAAGCCAGCTGACATGCCGGGTGTTCCCAGGGGACTGGCTGAGCATTGCCTTAGAGTTGATTCAAAAACAAAACTTGTTAAGGAACATCTTCGACGGTCCGCCGTTCAGAAAAAAAAAGCCAATGGCGAGGAGGTGGCTCGACTCCTTGCAGCAGAGTTCATCCGAGAGATATACCACTCTGAGTGGCTCGCCAATGTCGTCATGGTTCCCAAAAAGGACAATTCCCTTCGTATGTGCATTGATTTCAAACATATCAATCGGGCCTGCCCGAAAGATCATTTTCCTCTCCCTCGCATCGACCAAATTGTCGACTCGACCGCAGGGTGCGAGAGATTGTCTTTTCTAGACGCTTATTCCGGGTATCATCAGATCCGTCTGTATGGGCCCGACGAAATCAAAATAGCTTTCATCACTCCATTCGGGTGCTTCTGCTATATCACCATGCCATTCGGCCTCAAGAATGTCGGAGCCACGTTCATGAGGATGATTCAAAAGTGTTTACTCACTCAAATCAGTCGGAATGTGGAAGCATACATGGATGATATCGTGGTCAAGTCACGAAAGGGTTCCGACCTGTTGACTGACTTAGCTGAAACATTTGCCAATCTCAGGAGGTATGATATCAAGCTCAATCCATCAAAGTGCACATTCAGAGTACCTGGCGGAAAGTTACTCGGTTTTCTCGTTTCCAAACGAGGAATCGATGCTAACCCAGAAAAAGTTGGTACCATACTCTGAATGAAGCGCCCTGTGCGTGTGCACGACATCCAGAAGCTTACTGGATGCTTGGCCGCGTTAAGTTGATTCATCTCTCGCCTCGGTGAAAAGGCGTTGCCTCTTTACCGACTGATGAAGAAGGCAGACAAGTTCGAGTGGACTCCAGAAGCTGATGCAGCGTTTGCCGAGTTAAAAACTCTGCTCTCCACCCAGCCGGTGCTTGCTGCTCCAATCAGCAAAGAGCCTCTGTTGCTTTGTATTGCAGCCACAGGACAAGTCGTCAGTACAGTACTTACGGTCGAACGGGAAGAAGAAGGGAAAGCCTTCAAAGTTCAGCGCCCAGTGTATTATCTCTCTGAAGTTTTGACCCCATCGAAGCAAAGATATCCTCATTATCAGAAGCTCGTATATGGGATCTACATGACCATGAAGAAGGTTGCTCATTATTTCTCTGATCATGACATTACAGTCGTCAGCGACGCACCATTGTCAGAAATTCTACATAACAGAGATGCAACTGGTCGAGTGGCTAAATGGGCGATTGAACTCCTTCCCCTTGATATCAAATTCGAGGCAAAGAAAGCCATTAAGTCCCAGGCTATAGCAGATTTCCTTGCCGAGTGGATTGAGCAACAACAGCCGACTCAAGTCCACTCGGAGCATTGGACCATGTTCTTTGATGGCTCTAAGATGTTAAATGGTTCTGGTGTTGGGGTCGTTTTGGTTTCCCCTTGAGGAGACAAGCTTAGATATGTGCTTCAGATCCACTTTGATTCCTCCAACAATGAAGCAGAATATGAAGAACTCTTGTATGGATTACGCATGGCCATTTCACTCGGCGTCCGTCACCTTATGTTCTATGGCGATTCAGATTTGGTGGTCAATCAAGTGATGAAGGAGTGGGACGTTAGAAGCCCAGCCATGACTGGATACTGCAATGCGGTGTGGAAGCTCGAAAAGAAGTTCGAGGGGTTAGAGCTCCACCACATACCCCGACTGAAAAATCAAGCAGCTGACGATCTGGCGAAGATAGGATCCAAGAGAGAAGCTATCCCCAGTGATGTGTTTTTGGAACACATCCACACCCCGTCAGTCGTAGAAGATCCTTTTACCGATGAAGCCCCGCAACCTAAGAGTGTCATGGACCCGACTGAGGTTGAAGTCCCAGCGGTGGTCGACCTGATCATGGAAGTTCTAGTGATCACTCCAGATTGTGCAGTACCATATATCACGTATATCTTGAGGAAAGAGCTCCCGGAGGACGAAGAAGAGGCTCGACAGATCGTCCGCCGATCTAAAGCCTTTACCGTGATAAAGGGACAGTTGTACAGAGAAAGCGCGACTGGAGTTGGTCAGAAATGCATAACGCCAGAGGAAGGTCGAATAATCCTTGATGACATTCACTCGGGAACCTGTGGCCATCATGCGTCCTCTCGGACCATCGTGGCCAAAGCATACCGAGCCGGATTTTATTGGCCAAGAGCGAATGAAATGGCGAAGGAGATAGTCGACAAGTGCGAGGGATGCCAATTTTACTCCAATATGTCACACAAGCCCGCGTCAGCTTTGAAGACTATACCACTCGTCTGGCCCTTTGCAGTGTGGGGTTTGGATATGGTCGGTCCTTTGAGAACAGGCAGAAGCGGTTTTACCCATGTGCTGGTAGCAGTCGACAAGTTCACTAAGTGGATCGAAGCTAAACCCATCAAGAACCTCGATGCCAGTACTGCTGTCAGCTTCATCAGAGAATTGATATTCAGATACGGGGTCCCGCACAGTATCATCACTGACAACGGGTCAAACTTCGACTCCGAAGAGTTCAGAGCTTTCTGCACATCTCAAGGCACGCGAGTCGACTACGCTTCAGTCGCTCACCCACAGTCGAATGGACAAGCAGAACGAGCCAACGGTTTGATCCTCAAAGGGTTGAAACCCCGTTTAATGCGTGATCTTAAGCATGCGGCTGGTGCATGGGTCGAAGAACTTCCCTTAGTGCTTTGGGGGTTAAGGACCACGCCCAACCGGTCGACTGGGAGAACTCCATTCTTCTTGGTCTACGGGGCTGAAGCAGTCTTGCCGAGTGACCTTCTCCACAATGCTCCCCGAGTCGAGCTCTACACTTAAGCAGAAGCAGAACAAGCGCGGCAGGATGCAGTCGACCTTTTAGAGGAAGAGAGGGAGATGGCTCTGATCAAATCGACCATTTACCAACAGGACTTGCGTCGCTTCCACGCCAAAAAGTGAAGAGTCAAGCCTTCCAGTTAGGAGATTTAGTTCTCCGAGTGGATCAGCAGAAACCACACAAGCTTGCTCCTTCTTGGGAAGGTCCCTTCATAGTCACCAAGGTTCTCCACAATGGAGCATACCGTCTTTACAATGTCGAGCATCAGATCGACGAGCCCCGAGCTTGGAACGCGGAACTTCTCCGCCCCTTTTACACCTAAGTATTCACTCGGACGAGTTGTAATAAAAGCACTTCTATAGTTTGTTTATTAAAGACGAAAGCTTTATAATCTTCCCTGTAATCGTTATTTCTTTTGTCCTCTCAAAACAATCCCCCAGTGGGTGGCTTGGCTGCGAATCCGATTCGCCCAAGTCTGTAAAAAAAATCCTAACCAAGTGGTGAGCCAGTCTCCCACACGAAGGCTTAGCTGTGAAATCCGTTTCGCCTAAGATAAATAAAATCCTACCGAGTGGTAAGCCAGCCTTCCACTCGGAGGCTTAGCTGCAGTCCAAGTACTCGCCTAAGATAAATAAAATCCTACCGAGTGGTAAGCCAGCCTTCCACTCGGAGGCTTAGCTGCAGTCCAAGAACTCGCCTAAGTACAAGTACAACATGCGTTCTGCAAGGAGGACAAGGTGCAGGTCGACTGCTACCCTCTCCCTCCGAGCTGCGCCACCAATTCAAAAATCCTACCGAGTGGAGAGCAGACCTCCCACTCGGGGGCTTAGCTGCAGCCCAGTGCTCGCCTAAGTATCTGAAATCCTACCGAGTGGAGAGCAGACCTCCCACTCGGGGGCTTAGCTGCAGCCCAGTGCTCGCCTAAGTGTCCGAAATCCTACCGAGTGGAGAGCAGACCTCCCACTCGGGGGCTTAGCTGCAGCCCAGTGCTCGCCTAAGTGTCTGAAATCCTACCGAGTGGAGAGCAGACCTCCCACTCGAGGG
>NC_041381.1:110587533-110601155 GCF_002162155.2 Triticum dicoccoides | reverse complement strand
TGAAATCCTACCGAGTGGAGAGCAGACCTCCCACTCGGGGGCTTAGCTGCAGCCCAGTGCTCGCCTAAGTATCTGAAATCCTACCGAATGGAGAGCAGACCTCCCACTCGGGGGCTTAGCTGCAGCCCAGTGCTCGCCTAAGTGTCTGAAATCCTACCGAGTGGAGAGCAGACCTCCCACTCGGGGGCTTAGCTGCAGCCAGTGCTCGCCTAAGTGTCTGAAATCCTACCGAGTGGAGAGCAGACCTCCCACTCGGGGGCTTAGCTGCAGCCCAGTGCTCGCCTAAGTATCTAAAAATCCTACTGAGTGGAGGGCAAACCTCTCACTCGGGAACTTAGCTGCAGCCCAGTGCTCGCCTAAGTGAATTGGGGGACAAGTCGATGGCAATAAGCGCTTCGCTTTAACCTGCAAAAGACGCCTCAAACCAAATGCAAACATATTCAGCGACGAACCCAAGTTCGGATAACACCTAATGGAACCGAAAGTGCTCAGGCGCTAGGCCTGTTAAGGTTTGTCGGTTACAAAACTCACTCGGCAATACCGAGGCAAATTTAAAGTATCAAGCTCAGAAGTTTTTTACCCCTCCTGTGGAGGGCTGGAAGGTGCCACAAACTCGTCCAGATAAATTCCATCTGCAATCCGAGTGGCAGTGGCAATGAAGGTCTCCATGAAAGATCTAAAATCGTGCTTCTTGGTGTTGGCCACCCTAAGAGCCACCAGCTTGTCCTCTCGTGCATCCTTGCAGTGAACGCGGACCAGAGACAGAGCAACATCCGCGCCGCACCTGGCCGAAGACTTTTTCCACTCCTGCACTCGACTTGGGACCTCGTTCAGTCGAGTCATCAGAGACTCAAGGTCGTTCTGGAGTGTCTCTCTTGGCCAGACTGTTGTGTCGATGCGGGAAGTTGCGACCTTCAGCCTTGCGAGATAATCGATGACGGCAGCAACACGAGATTCAAGTCGGAGCACGTTCATGGCGACTTCATCTTTCACAGGAGAGTTGATGGGGTCCAGGTTTACTTCCAGTCGACCAGTCTCCTCTTCAAAGTTCTGACAAAATTCTGCGAGCACAACCATTGAGTCAAGACAAACAGTCGAAGGTTACAATTAAAATATTTGTTTGATACAAAGAATTACCTTCAAGCAGGAGGAACAACTTCTTGGTGAGTCCACCCAGATAAGCCTCTAGATCATTCTTCTTTCTCTTCAACTCACTGGCCTTGTCATTCAGGGTGGTCTTGTCGCTTTTCAGTCGACTGACCTCCTGGTTGGCAGCATCAAGAGCAGCTTTCAGATTGGTGTTTTCTTCTTCAAGCTTAGTCACTGAAGCCAGCTTCTCATCCGCAAGCCTGGTCTTCTCTAAAGCAGTTTTTTGCATCTCAGCCAAGTCAAGCTCTTGTTTCTTCAGGGCATCCCTCACTTTGCCTGCAAAGTTACAGTGAGATTAGATTCGGAAACAAGTGAGAGGCGAAGGCAATCGTCAAAGGCCTCACCAAGCATACCTTTAGCTTCCTCCTTCGCCTTCGTCAAGTTCTCTTGGGCCAGTTTCAGATCGAGCTCGAGTTGAATGTGTTTGTTCTCCAACTCAGTATAACGAGCCGCAAGGTCACAGGATTTCTACGAAGAACCAATCGACAGATGTCAAAGACAATTCACTTCCGAGTGAGTAAGGAAAAATCATTGCGTTTCTAAGACTACGACCGAATGCAAACATTCGACCATAGTCTCGGGGACTACACCTAGTGGGTACACTCAGCGTGCCCCCACTAGTTTCATCAGTTAGAGTCGACCAGTCGACCAACAACACACAAAAAAAACCGGAGGTGTTCTTCAGACTATAATCGACTGCAAGCAGCCGACCACAGTCTCGGGGACTACACCCAGTAGGTGCACTCAGCGTGCCCCTCCGGTCTATGAATCTATTCGACCTAGTCTCCGAACTGGCGTCATAGGCTGCCTGGCTAGCTTCTCGTATCGCCTTCACTTGCTCCATCATGACCCCCGCTTGGCGTATCGCTTCTCTAGCAGCACTGGCTTGGTCTTCTAGAACGGGGTAGGTGGAGAAAAGCGAGGGTTGAGCAGCACTCGACGACGAAGGGCGAGCACTCGTCAACGGCACCGCGAAGGTTACTGTGGGTCGAGTGACATTGTCTCCCTCCACGACCAACGTCTCGGGTGCCGGCACATCCTGAGTCGCCTTGCCAACAGACGTTTTCTTGCTTCTCCTCGGCCGTGGTGGTTCTTCATCGTCGTCGTCAGGAAGGTCAATAACAATGTTAGATGAAACTGCAGAAAGAATCAAAATTAGAGACAATAAGTCAGTCGACTAAAAACGGCAGCACAAGAGTCATACCAGGTTTCGAGGTTGCAGCATCCTCCATCTCGTGATCTTCGGCCCTCGCCGAAGTGTCGGAAGTAGCAGCGCTGCAGTTCCAAAAGTCAGTCGATTGGCCCATGAGTCGACCAAGAACAAGTTCATGAAACAGGGAAAGCTCAAAACTACCATTACCCTGAGATAGTGGGGATCACCATCTTCATCTTCGGCAAGACCTTTGCAGGCTTCGACGGTGCCACTCGAGATTGCTTCGGAGCCTTCTCAGTCGGTGCCGGAGAAGTAGTCCGAGGGCGCTTGGTCGACTGGGAAGCGGTTGCGACCACCTTACCCCGCTCAGTCGCTGGATCATGGGCAAGCTTCGAGCGTCTTTCCGAGCGGGGAGGTGCAACTTCCTCCTCCTCCTCTTCTTCCTCCTCACCAGAGTCATCACCCTCGTCGTCGTCGTTAGCATCCGAATCCCACTCCTTCGGGCTTTCGGCCCCGCTTCCTTCCTCCTCCTCAGTCGGCGTCTGCGCCCCATTGGGCATCGAGTACAATTCAGTGGTGGCCTGTCAGACAACAAAGCAAAACGAAGATCAATCGACCAATTCGCGGCAAAGCAGAATGGATAAAGCAAGATCACAATCGGGGATAAGTGGCCATACCGCGTCCGGCGTATAAGTACAGTCGAGTGGCGGGATCCTCCTAGCCCCTCGAGGGTTGTCCTTGTTCCCTGTGATGGCGGCCACCCACCTCTCCAGCGTGGCATCATCGACTGCTTCTGGATGGACCCGAGTGGTGTCTTCGGTACCGCAGTACAGCCACATCGGGTGGCCTCGGTACTGGAGCGGTTGGATGTGCCGCCTAAGGAAGACTTCCAGAAGATCCATGCCCGTCACTCCGTCCCGAACGAGTTGGACCATGCGCTCCATCAACATTTTTACCTCGGCTTTCTCCTCAGGAAGCACCTTCAGAGAAGACGGTTTGTCCACTCGGTCCATGGAGAATGGAGGGAGACCAGTCGACTGCCCCGGCGTCGACTCGTCTTGGCAGTAGAACCAAGTCGACTGCCACCCTCTGACCGACTCAGGAAGGGTCATGGCCGGGAAAGTGCTCTTATTCCTCAACTGAATCCCAAGACCCCCGCACATCTGAATAACCTTGGTCCTCTCGTCATCCGGACTCGCCTTTTTTACTGTCTGTGAGCGACAGGTGAATATGTGCTTGAAGAGACCCCAGTGCGGTCGACAACCCAGGAAGTTCTCGCACATGGACACAAAGGCAGCAAGATAGGCGATGGAATTGGGATTGAAATGATGGAGTTGCGCCCCAAAGAAATTCAGAAACCCACGGAAGAACACACTCGGCGGCAGAGAAAAACCACGATCTACGTGAGTGGCTAAGAGAACGCACCCACCCTCTTGCGGCTGCGGTTGACACTCGGACCCCGGGAGCCTCGCTGACCCGTGGGGGACCAGTCCCTCATTGGCCAGGTCGTTGAGATCTTTCTCAGTGATGGTCGAGCGGATCCAATCCCCTTGGACCCAACCCTTCGGCAGGCGGGACCTCGACGAAGATCCGCCCCGACTGGACGGTCTCCCCTTCGCTTGCCCCGTCGTCGTCGCCTTCTTCGCGCGCTCTAGGGCCGCTGTCTTCTCCTTCACCATTGTCGCCGGCGAAGCGCGCGAGAGGTGGATAGGCGGAGCCGGGAGCAAGCGCAGTGGGCGGAGGCAGAGAGGGAAGAGAGAAGAATGGGAAGGCACTGTTCAAAAAACCCTCCCCCGGCGCTTTATATAAGGGCATTTCCGAGTGGCTGACGAGTGGGTCCGAGCGATCATGTCACATCCCGAAACAGTCGCGCACGCACGATACGTGGCGAAAAAGGCGGCGCAGAAATCGAGGCATCCACGCCTTATCCCGTCCGATTGCCGCGGACCGCCCCGCTTCGCGCGCTTCCTAAATTTCGGGTCCCGCAAAATCCGCTAGCAGCAGATCAATCTGTCAGACAATATCTTTCCCGCGATCCGTCGCTCGCGAGTTCTCCAAAGTTCAAAAGTTCACTCGACAAAAGATAAGAATGGATCAAGGCGACTGAAGTAAAAGTTGACGCCAACACCGAAAGAAAAATCGCCAATCCAAGATACGACACAATCAAAGCGCAAGAAATGAGTCGGAGAAAATCATCAACTCCTTCCTCACTCGAACCTCGATCCATTCGGGGGCTAATGATGAGGATATGTACCTAGGGTAGGGTCATAGACCTATCTAGGATACCATGCCCAAGGACATCCTTAGACGAAGCTACCTTCCAGTCGACCAAGAGAGACTCCACTCGACCGGCTAGAAGACACTCGACAAACCTGAAGACACTCGACCATCAAGACCCACTCGACCATCAGGAGTTCAAGATCTACTCTGCATCCAAACGGTCTGTAATTAAGTAGTCTTAATGGTCATGATGACACTTTAAAGTAGGGTGTTACCAGTAACGCCTGGCCTTAATGTACTTTAATCCTCTGCTACGTGGGATGGCTGGGGTCCTGGCGTCCTCTATATAAGCCACCCCCCTCCACTGGTAGAAGGGTTCGCACCCCTGTAACTCATATACACCGAAATCAGTCGACCGCCTCCGGGCTCCGAGACGTAGGGTTGTTACTTCCTCCAAGAAGGGCCTGAACTCGCTAAACACTCGTGTGTACAACTACTCCATAGCTAGGATCTTGCCTCTCCATACCCACCCCCCATTCTACTGTCAGACTTAGAACCACGACACAGCGCGCCGGGTTCGGCCTGTGACCGCCGGGCGGAAAAAAGGTCCGAACCGGCGATTTTCGGCGTCCTGGGGGCGCGACTGGGCCGTTTTTTCGGCGCCGGCGCCGAAAAAGTGGCCTGGGGGGGGGGGGCTGTTGAGGGCGCGGCTGGAGATGCCCTAACTCTTTGCAACATTCGAAGAATACTTTTTCACTCTCAGTGCACTTGCCGAAACTTACGTTCGCGATCTTCCGTGCACATATCAACAAATATCCTCCGTGAATAATTCATCTTGGAGGTGATGTTGCGTGATGTGAGCTTACCACGGCGGAACGGCTTCCCGCCCTTGAGGAACTCCTCTAGAAGAGTGGATGCAGGTACGCGCGCTTTGTCGTAATCCTCTTGCAGCTTTCTAGCAGTTTTCAGAAGCCGAACAACATCCTGGCTATGCCAGTAATTGTACGGTAGCCTCTGCTTCGGCCGACTTGGTGCGGCCGAGGAAGCGTTGTCGGAGTCAGAGTCGTCGCCGCCGGTGCCGGTGCCGGTGCCGTTGCCGTGGGAGTCGCTGCCCGAGCCGCCGTTGCCGTGGGAGTCGCCACCGTTGGTGCTAGCAGCAACGAACGAAGCAGCCGTGGACACGGCCTTGGCATAGGAGGCGCCATTGACTTGGTCGTCCTCATCTTCGGAGTCAATGACTACAATCTCCTTGGGGGCGGCCATGGAATTACTTGTTATGTTAGGCTGATGTGGTGGTGTGTTGATCGGATTCGGACGTACGCGCGCTCATATATATACAACACAGTGGCGGGAAACCAAAACGTGGTGGCGGACTGTTTGCCCGCCAAATGCTAATTCCCTCCTTTGGTAGTACTATTAATCAAACAAGGAAGGATGGCAAACCGAATCATCAAATAAAAGGTGCTGCATAGCAATCAGCGGCCGGTCATTCAAGTCAACAGATTATTTATTTCCATGTATCGAAAGTAATCACGGAAATGCATCATACATGCATGGATTGTAAGCTGTACTCACGTATTAATGAGTTTCCCCAAGCCATGTCTTAATGAAAGGAAAAAATATTACACGCCAAAATGACAATTTTTTCTTTCTTTGTAAATTTACTTATTGAGTTTTTGCAAGCCATGTCTTAATCACTGAAAAAAAATATGTAACATACCTTGCTTTTAAATGATAAATGTATTTCTATTGCGATAAATGTATCTTTCCTTTTGTTAGTACTGTGAGTAAAATCTTGGGTGCTTCCTAACCTAAGTGGCATAAGTGCCTCCTTTGAGCTCGATTAGAAAAAATAATGAAAAGTGCATTCTAAAGCTTAAGATTTTTTTTTACATGTAGAAGTACACTCCATAAGCTTAGAACTTCATTATGAAAGACATGTTAAGAGAAACAGATATGAGTGCGTCATTTTTATGTACTATTTAATATTATACTACAATTTTTGCTTATGCTGATTTATATTGTTATCCTGGTCTTCTCTTAATTATCTCATTCATTTGAAGATAACATGCACACTTTAACATCTATATTATTTTTTTAACATCAGTACAGACACAAGCGTTCATATACACGCGCATACACTCACCCTATCCCTATGAGCACCTCCGGAAACGTCTCCTCCCACTGAATGTGCATCGCCAGAAATCCTGAAATAAATCCAGGAATAAATGCAAGCACCAGGATTTGAACCTGGTGGGCTGGACATACCACAGTCCCTCTAACCATCCAACCACAGGTTGGTTCGCAACATCTATATATATTTTAAGAGGTAGCAACTAGCCAGCTACAAAGGCCGACTACGAGGTGGCCTCGGGTCAGAAGGTAAACCTCCAAAAATCATCCATACTCTTTGGGAAAGGATGCAGAGATGCGGATAAAGTTATGCTCAAGCAAGCTATAGGTATCACTTCTGAGGCTTTGAGTGAACGGTACCTTGGTTTACCAACACTGGTTGGTAGATCGAAAGAGGGTACGTTCAAGTATGTAAGGGAAAGCTCGACAAGCAAGGTCTCTGGTTGGAAGGGACAAGAGTTGATGAAGGCTGCAAGAGAGATTCTTATTAAGTCAGGGCTTCAGTCTACTCCTACTTACACCATGAGCTGTTTTCAACTCACAAAGAAGATGTGCCGGAACCTGAAATCGATCTCCTCGAAATTCTGGTGGGGTGCAGCAAATGGTGAAAGGAAGGTACACTGGATTTCTTGGGATAAGATGTGCTCTTCGAAGAGAGAGGGAGGTAGGGACCCGGAGGCTTTCAACCAAGCGTTGCTTGCTAAGCAAGCTTGGAGGATTTTGCAAAACCCTGAATCCCTTTGCGCTAGAGTGCTTAAGGCACGGTACTTCAAGGAGGGATCAATTATGACGGCTACGTGCCCAAGTGGAGCCTCGTTCACTTTCCGGAGCATTTTGCTTGGAAGAGACCTGTTACAAGAAGGTTTAGTGTGGAGGATTGGTGATGGCACCTCTGTCAATGTGCATCATGATAATTGGATTCCAAGACAGGGGAGTCTCAAGCCGCTGGGTCAGTTGTATATGCATGGTGTTACCAAGGTGGCCGACCTGCTCAACGTACAGGGAGATGCATGGGATGATGCAAAAATTGATGAAATGTTCTCACCTGATGATGCACAGGATATTAAACAGATTGTGGTTGGTGGACCGGGTGTAATTGCATGGAATTTTACAAAGAATGGCCAGTTCACTGTAAAGTCTGCATATCACTTGAAAATGAGCCTGCAAGTAGTGCAGTTTTAGACTTTCTTCTGTTTTCTGTCTGGTCGTTTTCTTCTTTTTGGTTTGTTGCCGGCTGTTTAGGGCAGATGAGACTTCGGATGTCGGATGTTGTGAACCTGTTTTGTTTTCTTAGCTTGGAATAAATGCTTTACCCTCAATAAAAAAAACTGGCCAGCTACAAATATTGATCTGAAATATAATTGCCGGGAGCTTATAATGCAAGACATGTTCTACTCCAAATCAATTAATCGTCTGAACTGATTTATTTAGGAAACCAACTAACAAATAGAAGGATCAGATGGATAATGATAACGTCTTTAAATAGGAGTTCAGCACACCATATGTACAGAAAAACTATACATAACTATGAGGTGCTTGTGGAACGTGATTCCCAGTTTCATCCATAAACTGTAACAAACTTAAAATTATGTCTTTATTGTGAGGAGCTAGCATACCTGCAGTATGTGACCACCACTTCGACAGACGTTGATGATGCCATCGACACTATCCGCCAGACAAAATAGTACTCCCTCCGTTCACTTTTGTAGGCCGCGGAAGGAGATTTCTGACAGCCCCCAAAAAAACGCTAATGGACAACAATCTCCATCAACTTGAAATTCAAAAACCATCGGGATCGCTTCGCCAAGTGCATCGCCTCCCAGCGCGTTGCCGGCTCGCCGCCCAGCTTCTCCCTGCCCACCTCGCCAGGATCTCCTTCCTGCCCACCTCGCCCAGATTCTCCTCCGCCCAGGATCTCCTCCTCCCTGCCCAGCTTCCTGCTCATCCAGGAACCTTGCCGCCGGCCCCAGGAGGGCACCTCGCCGGCCGCCGGCCCCAGCAGCACTTCGCCGGCAAGGTAAAGCTCGCCCAGAACCACCTCCCTTCTTCCCCGTGTCGCCAGCAAGGTCCAGCTCACCGGGGGCCAGGGGAGAAGATCAGGAGCTCCTCTCATGCGTGACCACCTCCAGGCTCGGTGCTCCTTGCCTAGCAGATCCTCAACTGTAGCTCCTTGCCTTCGGCAGCAGATCCTCAACAGAAGAAACAACAGCAGATCATTGGCCCTCAATAGAAGCAACAGCAGCAGATCCTCAACATCCACAGTAGCAAATCATTGGCCCTCAACAGAAGCAACAGCAGCAGATCCTCAACATCAACAGTAGCAGATCATTGGCCCTCAACAGAAGCAACAGCAGCAGATCCTCAACGGCGACAACGGTAGATCATTGGCTCAGTATAAATCATGGTAGTCCCAGACCTCAATTTCACTCCACCTGAAGAAAGCAACGAAGAACCTCAAGAAGAAGGCAACAATGCTGGTCAAAATACAGGTATAATTTCTTTTAATCTTGCATCAAATTATGCATCAGAGAAGTAACAGAAAAGGGATTGCTAAGACTGAATAGTGCATATGAGGAAGCTTCATTTGACATTCTACTCCATTTTCAACATCAAGGATTGCTAAGCAATAACAGATTGTGCCTATTGTGAGAACCTGAAGAAAAAGGCAACATTACCGGTCAAAATGGAAGCCTTGATGTTGAACATTATCAGGATGAATGATCAATGGAGTAGAATTGTGCATATTGTGTCCATAACAGAGAAGTGACATAGAAGGAAGGGATTGCTAAGATTTCAACCTATAATGGAGTATAATTGTGCATAGTGATCAGTAGAATTCTACTCCATTTCTCATCAATGTTGAAATCCTAATGTTCTTGCAGAATTATACTGTATTTTCATATTTAACAACATGCATATTTGGAGTACTCCATTTTCATATTTAACAGCATGCATATTTGGAGTACTCCTAATGTTCATTTTAACAGCATGCATATTTGGAGTACTCCATTTGAAATTCTTGCAAATTTATAAAGTACACCATTTTCATACTAGCAATCCTAAACCTCGAAAAAATTATACTGGAGTACAGTAGATTGTTAGGGAGGATCTTGCATAAACCAGACAGGTGGGTGTGATGTCTCCCACTTGGTCACTTAGAGAGACTAGACTAGTTAGAGCATTCTCTTTTTTGCTAGGGAAAGGGGAGATGTGTACATACTACAGAGAGAGAGAGAGAGAGAGAGAGACAGAGAGAGAGCGGAAATATTCATGGCTACACAGAGAGAGCAGAAAGCTTGAACTCAAGAATTTATGTTTATACTTACATCAAGCAACATTTTCAGCAAGAAATACTCCTATGGAATTACTTGCTATTGCTATTGCTGACCTCTTGTTTACATTTCCATCAACCAATTTGTAATATTCTTGCAATAATTAATTTTATTATTCTATTGCTATTGTAGGAGTACAAAGGCAAAGGAATTGGCTCACTGATGCGCAGAGATATGCCGCTTACATGTCCTTGGAAACCCTCCATAAGAGTAGAGGAGACAAGTTCAAGAGAACTGATAAGAAGGACGTGGCTGCAATATTGGGAGCACATGTTCGAAGACTCTGCAGACTTGCATGGTCGAAGTAATGAAGATTGGTGAGCCAATAAATACAAAATCCCACACATGAACAAGGAAAGGCTAGAAAGGCTACAAGTGCTACCGTCCAGGATCTCAGTTCCTCCAGAAGTGTATGCAAAGGCACTAGAGATGCTTGGACACTGATCCTACTCCAGTTTGTTGCCACAGATTATTGTGTAGTCTACTCCGTTGGAGTATGTGTGTATTGTTTGGAGTGTTTTTTTATTGTTGCCACAGATTATGTTTGGAGTATGTTTTTATTGTTGCCACAAATTATATACTTGTATATTTATTGTTGCCAAGCACTATATATTTATACCGCTGGTGGCGTGGGCGTCTCATCCACCGACGACTCCGACAGCAGCGCTGCTGCAGAATTGCGAAACGTTTATTCAGACAAACAAATTAATTTCCAACTTTGATATGGTTACGGTACAAGATATTTAAACAGTCAAGTGAGTAAGATGCATAAGTTACTACTCCGGAAGATATACTCCATCTGCTTGATTATCATCCACACACACACAATCTTTCTCCTTCATGTTTTATTCTCCAAAACAGAGGCAGAGTTGGTTTTCTTTTTTGCAGAAGCAGAATTTGTTGTGGCTTACAAGTTTGTATCATCATCATTGTTACTCCCCTAATTTCAGAAGGCACTTAATTGCAATGGTGATCCGGGTGTTTACAAGGAGTGAACAAGTGTACACATGCACCACCTGACTAGCTAGCATCAGAAGGATGCACGATGGATCGACAAACGAATTACTGGGTTTTCACTGATGGTCTCTACAAAACACTCTGTCGATGATGTGTCTCATGATTTAGAAGGCGACCACTTTACCCAGCTTAAACTAGCAGATGCTCACTCTGTGCGGGTTGATGGCGAAGAAGATGAGCCCGTAGACGTAGCACGCCCTCAGTGACTGCCTCTTCCTCTCCTCTGTACAACTCCAGGGCTTACTACAGCAGACAAAGTAAATGTCAGACCAAGTACTCTAAAATTTGACCTTGAGATGATGAAAATTTTGACCAATGACAAGAAGCTCTTCTTGATATTTGACCTTGAGATGACCAATTGTTTCAGTGTACAAGCATTAGTAGGATTGTGCTTGTAACTGTATTTAGCACTGATATACACAGTGATTCACTTGCAAATTACTACACACTACATCTACTCCCCAAACAGTAACTAGCCAATCTCAGAAGAGCATAAGCAAAAGAAAAGTGCATATTATCCAAACAATTTCTTCAGTACTCAAGCATCACAAGGAAAAAGAGCAGCGCAACACTAGTGCCTAAGTACAAACTAGTCGGATCCAGATGATTTCCGCCAGGCCACAATCGAGAGGATGGTAATCTGTAGGATCAAGATGATTCCTCATTTCAACAGGGGTACTTGGCAGATAATTGAGGGAGTACAGATAATTGGGCGAGATTGGTCAGAGTAGACTGACCTTGCAATCTGACGAACACAAGCGCGGTGGAGGGCCTCAAGCTCCAGATCCGGCCGTCTTACTCCTTAGCGTCGCGTCTCACCGTTGTGGCTCCCCTTGACCTCTTCGTTTGATTCCCAACTGCCCTGGCGCCCAGCCGCGGAGGAGGCGCAGCAGCCGAGGAGGGAGACCGTGGAGGAGATGCAACACCTTGAGCAGCAACAGAGATTCCAGGCAGCGGTAGGAGAAGCCGGCAGTGTCGGCCTCCAGCACGGGAAGGTCGACGAAGAGCCCGGATGCGCCGGCATCATCGTCGTCGTTCCTGCAGATCCAGCGGATAAAAATGCGAGCTTTTGACCTCGAAAGAATCCAGAAATAAGGGATGCAGTCACTTTCGGGCGCTCTCAGAGCTCAGGCGATTCTGGCCGTCCATCTCGTTTTCCTGATGCGATTCTAGCCGTCGGATCAAGCCCCTGGATGATCTGGGCCGCCGGATCAAAAAAGGCGTTGTAGCAATGAATAGTTACCGTCCCGCGGTAAAGATCTCGTGCCACCGCGCGTAATTCTCGTGCCCCGCCGAGGGCATTTTCGTAATTTCACTATGTTGTATAAAAGTGCAGCACCCATAGGGTTTCTCCCCAATCGGCTTCGTCCCCTCTTCCTGTTCACTCGAGGGAGAGCCTCCGCCGCCCCTCCCATTCCAAACTCCTCTCTTCCCCGCCTACCCTCGCCCTGCCGGCCATCCTCCTCGTCCGCCGCCGCCACCGACCAGCCGCAACCGCGCTACCATCCCCTCCCTGTTCCTCTCTCGTGGCAAGTCCTCCGAGAAGCAGCCCAAGGGCAGCCGCCTGCCGCTCGGTGGTCGGACGCCGGGAAGCGCCGCTGCTTTGGCTCCGCAGTCTCCTTCGCCCTGCCTGCCAGATCCACGCCGTCGTCCTCGCGTGCACACGGCAGGTGCTCCGCCTCTTCCTCTCGTCCGGCCAGATCCACGACGCACGGCCTCTCGCGCTCGCTCGCGACCCTGACTCGTGGCAAGGGTTTCAGGCTGGGCATCGGTTTCGTCGCCGGCGCGGCTCCGGTGGATTCCGGCGGCTCCTCTCCGTCTCCTCTCTCGCCCCCACGCACGGCTCCGCTTCCCGCTGGCCATGGGGTGCAGCCTTGCATCGTCCTCTTCTCCTTTTCCTTCTCAGGCAAAATTTCGTTTTGGTTCACTTCTCAATTTCTTTGGTTAATCTTCGTACACTAACCACTTGGTGTTGTTGATGGCGCAGATTGTGGCGAGGTTGAGCATAACCTGATGGCTTGTTTCCCTATACGTACTTGATGGTTAGCCAAGCTCTGGTTTCTCTTCCCCAATTGGCAACGAACCAGCCATGCCAAGGTCAGCGGCGCCTTGTCCACGCCGTCTAATTGTGATTTTTGGCTGCTGGGTGTGATTAGTGCAGGAAGGTAATGGGATTTTCTTGATTAAATGAACCTCCTCCTGGACTCAAATCCCATATGTTTGTAGTCTTGTTAGACATGTGACTTGCCTATGCAAGATATAATTGTGCTAGATTTAATATGGTTGCTTCCACCACTACTAGGAAAAGGCTATAGATGGGATGGACACTAATGACGCATTGTACATGTGGTGCGTCATTACTAAATACTAATGGCGCACCATGTGTTGGTGCGCCATTAGTGTGCAAATACTAATGGCGCACCACATCCCACGGTGCGCCATTAGTAAAAAAATTTTTTTTTTTCAAAACTACTAATGGCGCACCGTGGGAGTGGTGCGCCATTACTAGTTGACATAGTAATGGTGCACCAAACCCACCGTGCGCCATTAGTAGTTTTCAAAAAAACTTTCAATTTTTTTTTCAAATGGGGTGGTGCACCATTACTAGTTAACACCGA
>NC_041381.1:110585756-110587313 GCF_002162155.2 Triticum dicoccoides | reverse complement strand
AAAAACTAAAAGAAAATGATGGAAATGTCAAAAAAATAAAAGAAAATAAGTTTCCCATGTGATATGTGGTCTAGTTGTTGGGAAAATTTATAAATATGAATTTCGACTTTATTTGCAAAAATTCTCCGGAAATTTATAAAATGGGCATAACTTTTGCATACGAACTCAGATTAAAAAGTTTTTTATATGAAAAACCATCTACTCAAAAAGTTACATCCAAATTTAACTGGGGGAACCCTGTTAAACATTTTCAAAATACCGAAAAACCTAACAGAAAAAAGTTACGGGGCTTTCAAGATCTAGAGGCAAAAAAAATCAAAAAATTTCAAACTTACTAGGGGCGCACCGTGGATGTGGTGCGCCACTAGTAACAGAAAAAAAAAATTGGTTTTGAATTTTTTTTGAATTTTTTTTCAAAAAATGATATGTAATATGACCGGAAAGTTTGAAATATTTTTGAAAATTTCATCATAGTCATGAACATGAACAAAGTCCTAGACATCAACAAGGTATAATAGGACTGATATGCTAGATATATCAACGAGTGCCTGTGAAGTGAGCTGTTGCTGGGGTTGGATAGAACTCTCAAGTTAAGCGTGCTTGGGCTGGAGTAGTGTGAGGATGGGTGACCGAGGGAGTCTCGGACTAGGGGGTGTCTAGATAGCCGAACTATCATCATCGGCCGGACTCCAAGACTATGAAGATACAAGATTGAAGACTTCGTCCCGTGTCCGGATGGGACTTTCCTTCGCGTGGAAGGCAAGCTTGGTGATATGGATATGTAGATCTCCTACCATTGTAACCGACTTTGTGTAACCCTAGCCCTCTCCGGTGTCTATATAAACCGGATGGCTTTAGTCCATAGGACGAACAACAATCATACCATAGGCTAGCTTCTAGGGTTTAGCCTCCTTGATCTCGTGGTAGATCCACTCTTGTAACACACATCATTAATATTAATCAAGCAGGACGTAGGGTTTTACCTCCATCAAGAGGGCCCGAACCTGGGTAAAACATCGTGTCCCTTGTCTCCTGTTACCATCCGCCTAGACGCACAGTTCGGGACCCCCTACCCGAGATCCGCCGGTTTTGACACCGACATTGGTGCTTTCATTGAGAGTTCCTCTGTGTCGTCACCAATAGGCTCGATGCCTTCTTCGACCATCATCAACGACGCAGTCCAGGGTGAGACCTTTCTCCCCGGACAGATCTTCGTATTCGGCGGCTTTGCACTGCGGGCCGATTCGCTTGGCCGTCTGGAGCAGATCGAAAGCTACGCCCCTGGCCGTCAGGTCAGATTTGGAAGTTTGAACTTCACGGCTGACATCCGCGGGGATTTGATCCTCGATGGATTCGAGCCATGGCCGAGCGTGCCGCACTGTCACGGCGAGCATGATTTAGCTCTGCAGCCGGACAGTACCCTGGAGGCCGCACTCGAACCCGCTCCGATCTTCAAATCGGAGCCGGCTGCGCAGATCGAGGACGGATGGCTAGACACCGCCTCGGGGGCTGCAACCTCTACGGCGATAGAGCCAAACACTGACCTTGTCCCTCATG
>NC_041381.1:110531217-110585285 GCF_002162155.2 Triticum dicoccoides | reverse complement strand
ACATCTTTCAACACTCACCTTTCGGCGACATCTTGAGTTCGCTAAAGTATCTCTCATTATCAGGAGAGCCCTGGCCGGACTGCGGTCAGGACGGTTGGGATGCGGACGATGAAGAAATTCAAAGCCCACCCACCACCCACTTAGTAGCCACTGTCGACGATCTAACCGACATGCTAGACTATGACTCAGAAGACATCGACGGTATGGACGACGATGCCGGAGACGACCAAGAACCAGCGCCTAACGGGCACTGGAAAGCCACCCCAGCTCACGACGTATACATGGTGGATACACCAAAAGGAAGCGACAGTGAGGAAAAACGGGACGTGGCGAAGGACAACTCCCCCAACAAACAACCAAAACGGCGACGCAAGCGCCGCCCGAAGACCGGCCTCGATAAAAACGGCACCCATACGGACCCGGCCCTAGAGCAGGACGAAGCAGTGGACGACGCACATGCCACCAAGCAGCCAGCCGGACATGATGAACTGGACAAGCAATCCATCCCCGGCGAAGACGATCTCACATCACCAGAGCATACGAACCTTCATAAAAGGCTCGTCGCCACTGCAAGAAGTTTGAAGAAGCAAAAGCGGAAGCTCAAAACAGCGGAGGACGCACTCAGAATGAGATGGAGCAAAGTACTCAACACCGCAGATAAATATGGCGCTAGTCACCAGACAAAGAGCTACCCGAAGCGCACGCTATTGCCCGAATTTGACGAGGAGGCCTTAGAGCCCCCGCAGTCAAAAAAGAAAGAAGCCGCCTGGCCGGATAGACGACCAGATGACAGGCCAAGAGCAACAAGGGGCGCCGCACACAAGCCGGCACACGATCAGCATAAAGATCCTCGGAAAAAGGACGACCCAGTCAGATCTATCTACGGGCCAAAAAAGAAGACTCCAGGAAGCAACATAACCCGCCGAGCATTTGAAGACAATGGCACACCCAAATACAGGGGTGCCGCACACCCACTATGTTTCACCGACGAGGTACTGGATCATGGATTTCCAGCGGGATTCAAACCTGTAAACATAGAAGCATATGACGGAACAACAGACCCCGGAGTCTGGATTGAGGATTATATCCTACACATACATATGGCCAGAGGAGACGATCTCCATGCAATAAAATACCTACCCCTCAAGCTCAAAGGGCCAGCTCGACATTGGCTTAAAAGCCTCCCAGAAAGTACCATTGGAAGTTGGGAAGAGCTTGAGGATGCGTTTCGAGCAAATTTTCAGGGGACTTATGTCCGGCCTCCGGATGCAGACGATTTAAGTCACATAACTCAACAGCCCGGAGAGTCAGCATGCAAATTCTGGAACAGGTTCCTCATTAAAAAAACCAAATAGTCGACTTTCCGGATGCTGAAGCCTTAGCAGCCTTTAAACACAACGTCCGAGACGAATGGCTCGCCAGACACCTCGGCCAGGAAAAACCAAGAACAATGGACGCACTAACAAGCCTCATGACCCGCTTTTGCGCGGGGGAAGACAGCTGGCTGGCTAGATGCAGCACCAGCGACCTGAGTACATCCGAAGTCAGGGATGGAAATGGGAAATCACGACGCAGAAAAGATCAGCGTCGGAATAAGGAAAATGGCCCGAATAATACGGTGGTCAATGCCGGATTCAAAAGCTCTCAGCCGAACAACAAAACACTGCCCCTCAAGGACAACAGTGACGAGCTATCCAATCTAAACAAGATTCTGGATAGACTATGTCAAATACATGGTACCTCCGGGAAGCCTACAAACCATACCCACAGAGATTGTTGGATCTTCAAGCAGTCCGGCCGACTTAAGGCCGAACACAAGGGGCTCGACACACCAAGTGAAAGTGACGAAACCCAAAAGCAGCACTCCGGAAAACAGAAGACTTTCCCACTAGAAGTCAAAACAGTGAACTCACTTCATGTGATAACACACAGCGCGACACCTGCCCTACCAGGACACCGTCCGCAGAATGGGGATAGACCCTACCAAATTTCGCTATAGCAGCACTTCCTTCAAAGGAGTGACGCCAGGCCTTTAAGCCAATTATACAGGCTCTGCACCACTAAAGGTTGTGTTCGGTTCATCCGACAACCTCCGTCGCGAAAAGCTCACTCTCCGTCGCCCCATTTAACGGTGGCCCTTAAGCACTACTAGGGCGCGATGCTTTCGCCCGCTTTAATGCAATACCACATTACGCGTTTCTTACGCTTAAGAATGCCCGGTAAACGTGGCATAATCTCATTAAAAAGTAACTCCGAGTGTTCCTCGACCACGGAGAACGTGAGCCTGCCTCGACAGCCACACACTAATCAGACCTTGCAGGTCAAAACCCCTAAAAACAGGTCATTCAGACCTCGGACATGATTAGGAGAGTCCAGCTTAACTAAACAAGGGGCTTCCCAGCCGCATATCCCCTTTATAAGGGGCTGCGTGTATAAATGATGAGAGCCAATAAAGCTCAACTTTCTTCATTCTATTCTATTTTAATACAACTTCTGCACGATATTTCTTGGAAAGTAAGTCCTCCTCTTTTACAGATGAAGCACGTGCTATACCCGTCCAGGACACAGCACAACGGAGACACAGGCACAGACGTGCAGCAGGGACCCGTCGCAAGGATTCTTTTCAGATTAAGACCCTGCATAAACCTTTCTTACTGTCACTTGTTGATACACATCCCCCGGTTTCCCACCATAGCCGAGGAGGAGGCTGGCGTTTTGGCATTGGCCGCATTAGAAGTTCCCGCCTGTACCTGGACACTAGGGGCTTAGGGCGTTGTTCTGCCCGGTATCATAAAGACCGAACACCTCAGGGAGTGTTCGGCGTCTCGAGTTAGGCCTTATATGCATCAGCTCCGAATCATGTCTTTGGTCAAATGTTGGGTTTGCCCGGCTCCTGTGTTTTGCTGCCTTACGTTCCGCATCATCGGCTAACGCGGCACCAGGAGAACTACTGCGATTGTGCCCCGGTTCGGCTGGGCGAGCACCTCAGTAGAGAAAGCCGAAAACTGACTGTCATGACATAGCGAGAGACTGGTCAACCACTCGATCAACCATTGGAATGTTTAGAATTCCTCCGCTTTGACGAAGGACCGCTTCCCGGTCAGGCACATACGCGCCCCGAGTTCGGAGAAGAGCGGTGCCGCGAGGGGCTATATAGTAGCCCCACATTCGAGCTCCTATGGCTAAGTGAAAGTGATAAAGCATTATAGTCCGGTTGCCTAGTTTGCTACGCTATCACCTCCTTAAAAGGACCAAGACGTTGGATTAAGTGTGAAAAAGCGCTTTTCTTTTTGCAAACACCCCCGCACCATGTGCGTGGGGGCTGAAGCCAAAGACTGCCATCTTTCAGATTGTACATACATATACGGCCGCACAGGAGATAGTTCAATACTTGAAAGCACAAGTATAAAAAGCTATTGCATTATAAACATGATCTCAGAAATCATACATGTCATTCAAACATAACATCTTTCGAGCACTGCGACTCTATTAAACGAGCACCCTGCAGGACTTCCTCAAAATAGTGCTCGATGGGGAATCGGCTTTTGCCTGAACCCCGGGATGCAACAGCGGTGGCATCCATCTCCGCCCAGTATGTCTTACCACGGGCGAGAGACATCCGTGCACCTTCTATGCATGCCGACCGCTTCATCACCCCAATACGCGGCACCGCCCCAAGGAATTGCTGCAACAAGCCAAAATAACTCTTCGGCTTGGGCCTTTCCGGCCACAGATGAGTGACCACATCCGTCATGGCAAGTCCGGACAATCTATTCAGCTCAGCCCACTCAACCAGCCGATCACTCAACGGAAGTGGACGCTTCGGACTATGGAATTGAGACCAGAAAAGCTCTTCCATTTCGTGATCCTTCTGGCTTCGGAAGTGCACGACTGCGTCCACCGCACTCGCTGCCAAGTCCAGATAAGGATCCTCCGCACCGTACAATCGGCCCAGCTGAGCATACTTCGGATCCGTGAACTTCCTACGTAGCATAAAGGGCTTTCCAGCCACAATGTCTCCGACCTGACGCAGTTCCTCTTTCATAGCCCGCATTGCACTACGGGCATCCTTGGCTTCGGTGTTGTCCTTCTTCAGGTCCTCTTGCTCCGCTCGGCATTCTCTTTCAAGAACCTCCTGGCGGTCGGTAGCAACTTTTAATTTCGCGGCCATTCCGGCCATCTCCTCCCTGCTTCGGCAATGAGCAGCCTTCTCGGCTTCTAGCTCTTTCGCTGCCTTCGAGGCAGCCGCCTCGCCTTTTCTGGCTTGCTCCTTGGCCCGAGCAAGTTCTGCTCGAAGGTCTTCCATAGCAGCAGTGCCATCTGCATCAAGCATACAAATTGTAAGGAATGGGCGTCAGCTCCCTTACTAGGCGACCATGGAGCAACCACATACCTTGTGACTCATCAAGTCGTTTATTGACCAGCGAGATGTCCGCATCCGCAATGTCGAGTTGCCTCTTCAGCTCGGCAAATCCATCAGTCCGGCTGGCCACCGAACGTTCCGCCACCTTCATAGGAAAGGCGACAATCTATAACTGAGATTATGATCCTCGGCACGCTGTCGATTTCGACAGCATACCAAGTCTCAGGGGCTACTATCTATACAGGGCGCACTTCATGTGCAAAACTGTCAAAAGGTATGTCATTTTTTGCGTACCTCAAACCCCGTCAGCAAACTTCCGACGGCCTCATACAACCCGCTTTCGGCGGACGAGATCCTCTCAATCACCCTACCCATTAATGTCGGTGATCTTCTGAGATAGACGCCCTTTTGAGCAAATCCTGCAGCTCCACCGGCCGTACTCCAATGGGTGCCGAACTCTCCGGCCCCGCCGGACTCGGGGAGACCCTCGTGACGACACCTCAGGGTCGCCCGCCCCGCACGACGGAGCGGCAGATGGAGGCATTTCGCTCTCCATCATCTTCGGACGAAGGTCTCCCGACGATGAGCTGTGCTGAGATGGGCTGAGATCCGAACTACAAGGTGAAAACTTTGGTTACCCTTAGAAATTAAGCAGGGATGTCCACTATTACAAAATCCCCCCTTTTTACTTACGGCTCGCTAGAGGGCCGATTCCTCCGAGGAGATAGTACGGCCGGGGCTCTTCCCGGCATAGGACCTTCCGGTACAGATTTCTTTCCCCGCTTTGAGGCCTTGGCCTCCGGGTCTTCGGAAGCGGTCCTCTTCTCCCCCTGGAAGGAGGGACTCTCGATTCCTCCCTTATTGAAAGCCTCCGTGGCTGAGGTGGTAGTTCCCCTGTGCCCCCCTTCGCCCTCCTCCGAAGGTGCAACCTCCAACATTTTGATTAACACAGGATCCTGCGTGGTCTCAGGGAGGGGGGTCGGACACCGTATCAGTTTTGCTTGCGCTATCCACTCCTGTCCAAGGATAGCTGGTTAAAAGGCAAACCCACGATAAATAAATGGACGATGTGTCCGGACATGGGGCTACTTACTTGAGTATCCAGGCGATTGCAGCTTAGGCCAGCATCCTTGGTCAATTCCGGACGCATCTCTTGCGATCCGAAGAACAGTTTGTACATCTCCGCGGGTGTCAACCCATGAAGTGTTGAAGAGCTCGTGGCCCCTCCGGATTAAATTCCCATAGGCGGAGGGGGCGACGTTTGCAGGGCAGTAGGCGCCGGATCAACATAACCTGTACCACTGCGACCAGATTGATCTCCCTTTCTTGGAGGCCTCGAATCCGGTCCTGTAACAGGGGAACGTCTTTGGACAGCCCCCAGTCACGCCCCTTGTTGACCCATGACGACAGCCGTTGTGAGGGCCCGAGCGGAAGACGGGTGACAGCCTCTGCCTGCTGCCCCTGGGAGCGGTGATATAGAACCACTCTTGTTGCCACAAGCCGAGCTCCTCCTGAAAAGAGCCCTCGGGCCATGGAGCATCGGCCCTCTTACTTATAACCTCTCCGCCGCACTCTGCCTGACGCCCCTCAATCATCTTTGGCTCCACGTTGAAGGTTTTGAGCCACAAGCCAAAGTGAGGGGTAGTGCGGAGGAAGGCTTCGCAGACGATAATGAATGATGAGATGTGGAGGATGGACTCCGGAGCCAAGTCATGGAATTCCAGCCCATAGTAAAACATGAGCCCCCTCATGAAGGGATCCGTCGGGAAGCCTAAACCCCGACGGAGGTGAGACACGAACACGATGCTCTCACCAGGCTCGGGAGTAGGGATAACTTGCCCTCGGGCAGGCAGCCTATGCGAAATCTCATAGGTTAAGTACCTGGCGTCTCTCAGCTTTAGCACGTCCTCTTCCGTGATGGAGGAGGGCATCCACCGGCCTCGTAGGTCAGGGCCGAACATTGTCAAAGATCGAAGGTACCCGAATCTGGAGCCCTGGGTGTTGGAACTCGGGGTGAGGGGCGGATTCGATAGAGGATTGAATAAAAAGAACGGGCCTTGGTCTCATTATAAAGAGGAAGAATACCAAGAGCCGTCCCCGTGACCGTTTGGAACCCGCCTTCGATGGAGGAGGCGTGGCAATGGGCGCGGTTGGGTTACCCACGTCCGTATTGATGGGAATCCCGGAATAAGGGGAACACGATCTCTGCTTCGACAAGACGTGCCAAGGAAACCGCTTCGCTAAACGCGCTGAGGTGGAACAATAAAAACAATTCAAGTAAAGGCTTGGTAGTGGTGTGACGTCACGCCACAAAATACGTCAGCAGATTGAACTTGTGTAATATTATTCTCTCTACGGGGGTACGTGGAATTTATTTTTGCAGAGCCGGACACTATCCAGGTGTTCACATTCTTCTATAAATTATTCGGAGGAAGAACCCGCCTTGCAATGCCAAAGACAACATGCGCGCCGGACTCATCGTCATTGAAGCATGGTTCAGGGGCTACTGAGGGAGTCCCGGACTAGGGGGTGTCCGGATAGCCAAACTATCATCATCGGCCGGACTCCAAGACTATGAAGATACAAGATTGAAGACTTCGTCCCGTGTCCGGATGGGACTTTCCTTCGCGTGGAAGGCAAGCTTGGCGATACGGATATGTAGATCTCCTACCATTGTAACCGACTTTGTGTAACCCTAGCCCTCTCCGGTGTCTATAAATCGGATGGCTTTAGTCCATAGGACGAACAACAATCATACCATAGGCTAGCTTCTAGGGTTTAGCCTTCTTGATCTCGTGGTAGATCCACTCTTGTAACACACATCATCAATATTAATCAAGCAGGACGTAGGGTTTTACCTCCATCAAGAGGGCCCGAACCTGGGTAAAACATCGTGTCCCTTATCTCCTATTACCATCCGCCTAGACGCACAGTTCGGGACCCCCTACCCGAGATCCGCCGGTTTTAACACCGACAGTGACCTTTCCGGAAGTTTGACCACGGAGTGCGATTTGACCTGCGATTTGACCCGAGATTAAGCCATAGTGACCCGAGATTAAGAAAAAAAAACGAAAAAAAATTCAAAAAAAAATTCAATTTTTTTTTTGAATTTTTTTATTACTAATGGCGCACTTCTATGTGGTTCGCCATTACTAAGTCAGATAGTAATGGCGCACCTCTAGTCATACTAATGGCACACTACAGGTGCGCCATTAGTATCTCGTATACTAATGACGCACCAGTGGTGCGCCATTAGTAAAAAATACTAGTGGCGTGCTACTAATGGCGCACCAGTAGTGCGCCATTAGTAGGCAAAACTGGTGCGCCATTAGTAGGCCTTTTTCCAGTAGTGCACGCGCAAGTCAGTTGTCACATCCCTAGCTGCTGGTAGTGCTCTAGGCTAGCTCATGTGTGCACCATGTTTAAATTCTGAAAATTTGAACTGAGGGAATTTTGGAAGCCTCAAAAACTTAAATAAAAGAGGGGCAAAACCCCTAGAAATCTCATTCATTGCTCCAAAATGCTCTTCTTAAATGTTTGATAATTTTTGGTAAGGGTTCTGGTCCCAACCAAAATATTGAACATTTTTAAGGAATTATTTTTGGGACTTTGGATTTAATTCATTAGCTATTTGAATTTGAGTTATATTCATATAATTAGAATATAATTTCGAATACCCCTAATATATTTTATAAGCTTTTGGAAAAGTCCATCTAGCAATATAAAATATCCAGAGGAGTTTTTGGCATTGTTTGAATTATTTTAAATTCAAAACAGTGGCAAAATAAATTAAATAAAAATTAAACAGAGCAGAAAAATAAAAGGAGAGAAGGCCACCTGGGCCACCTACCTGGCGCCACTTACCTGGCCCAGCTCCCCCAGCCGGCCCAGCCCACCGCCGCCCCCCCTCCTCTGTCGTCTTCCTCCCTGCCAGGAGGACGGACACCGCGACGCCGCCGCGCGCGCCACCTCCACCCTGCTCGGCCACCTCCTGCTTCCTCCCCGGCCTCCCTAGCGACGCCCCGGACGACGCCACGCGCCTCCCCGACCCCCTCTCACTTCTCCCTCGCTCTCTGGACCTCCCTCCCCTCTCTGCTCCCTTCCCGAGCGGAGCCCGTCGCCGCCGCTCGTCGCAGTCGTAGCCACCACCGTCGTTCCACCCCACCAGAGTGACCAAAGGCTCCGCCTCGACGCCCCCGACCTCTCCATGGAGCTACGCAACGCCGGGAGCCCTGCATCGCCGCCCACGTCGCCGTTCCCCTCCTCGGCCACCGGAGATCGCCGCCGTTCGATTCACCGCCGACAGGTCGCCCCCGAGCCACTGAGACGCGCTCTGCAACCACAGTGAGCTCATGGATCGATTCCCCCTCCTCTCCTGCTCGCGTTCTTGCTCTAGCCCCGTTCCCCACCTCGGCCGAAACTCGCCGCCGCCGTGCCTCGTCGCCGTCGTGGCCAGAGCCACTGTGGCTCGAAGCCGGGCACACCACCGTGCTCCACACCTCACCAGGAGCACGTAGCACGCACCAACGCCTCCCCTAGCGCCCTGCATCGCCTAACCCGCGGGTGCCCGAACTCCGGCCGCCGCCTCCCTCGCCGCTGCCGACGCCACAGCCAACCCCAACTCCTCTGGCTTGCTCCATTGGATGCGCACGAGCTCGAGCTCCCTGTAGAACCCCTCCGCGCGTCGAATGGGCGCCGGAGCAGCCATTCCGGCGAGCCACCGCCGCGTCTGGTCGTTGCCGGCGGTTAGACGCCGGTGGACTAGCCGGGCTGACCAGGGATTTGACCCCCCTGGGTCACTGACGTGTGGGCCTCTGGCCACTAACTAAATTAGGATTAGCACTAATCGGATTAGTTAAACTAATTACCCCCTGCTGACACTGACATGTGGGCCCTAGTGCCCTAATCTTTAATTAAACTAAACTAAACCCCCCCTGTTTAACCCGTGTCACTGACATGTGGACCCCACACGTCAGGTTTGACCTGGACCGCCCTGTTGACCTGATGACGTCAGGGTGAGGTCATGCTGACGCCATATTCCTTTTCTGGAATTTAGTTTATTTTATAATAATCAGGAAATTCCAGAAATAGCTAAAACTTCAATAAATCATAGAAAATTAACCGTAACTCCAAATTAAATAATTTATATATGAAAAATTATCAGAAAAATTCAAGGAATCCATCTATACCATTTTCATGCATGTTAGAACAACTTATGGCTGCTGTTTAGCACAAATCAATTAAATGGCATTTGAATAATCACATATGGAGTTTGAATTTGAATCTTGTATTCAAACCAACTTCATTTAATTTGTTGCTAGTTGCATTAGCCCAAAACACATTCATTTTGCCATGTCATGATCATGCATCATACTATGCATTGCATTGATTGTGTTCCCTTCTGTGTTGCCGGTATTTGTCCCCTCTCGATAGACGTGTACCGACGATGTGATCGATGACACCGATGAAGAGCTATATTATCTTCAGAAGTGCCAGGCAAGCAAAACCCCCTTGTTCATTCCGATAAAATCCCACTCTCTCGCTCCTGCTCTCTTTTACTGCATTAGGACAACAACGACATATTTGTTACTTGCTGCGGTAGCTGAACCCCGTTATCCTTTGCATGACCTGTCATTGCCACAGTAAATAGATGAAACCCACTAGCATGAGTAGGAGTTGTTTGAGCCCTGTTGTGCCTACTCATTCATGCTTGTTTGTCATGCCTGCTACTGCTTAGAGTCGAGTCAGGTCTGATTCATCCGGGATGAATCAGAGGTGTGTGAACATGTCCTACTATGCGTGAGCTAAGTGTGTGAACACGATTTGGTAAAGGTAGCGGTGAGAGGCCATGTAGGAGTACATGGTGGGTTGTCTCATTGAAGCCGTCCTCAGGAACTGAGTTCTGTGTTTGTGATCCATGATTCAGCTACTACCATACATTGGGCCCTGAAATATGACCCCGCTCGACTTCTTATTCACCCTAGTCCTCTGTCCAGGAGTTGCAAGTAGTTTCTGGTGTTTGTAGCTTACTGGAGGCCGTGGACAGCGCTGACCGTAGGGGTGGGCTGTGATGCGGTAGGTACGTGGCACGGTGTACCGGATGCCCGTTTGGTATCTCGGGAACCCTGTTCACATCGTTTGGGGCTATGAGCGAAACTCCGGCCGGATCTCCTCATGGATGGAACCCGAATAGGCGATAAACCTGGACTAGAGACTTGAGTGTTTAGGTAGGTCGTGGTCTACACCCACGTCGGCTTTCGCTTGAAGTCTGCCGAGCACATGTCGTGTGCAGACGCTAAGTGGTGGAAACATGTATGAAGAAGTACGCCCCTGCAGGGTTAACATCATCTATTCGAATAGCCGTGTCCGCGGAAAAGGACTTCTGGGTTGCTTATATCAGTTCATAGACAAGTGAAAGTGGATACTCTAAAATACGCAAGATAAGCGTGAGTGCTATGGATGGCGTTCTCGTAGGGAGGCGAGAGCGGATCCATAGTGGTGTATTGATATGGTGAATATGTGGACTCGTGTGCGCCACCTCAAAAGAGTTACTTGCAGTCGTAGTTCAGGATAGCCACCGAGTCAAAGCTGGCTTGCTGCAGTTAAACCCCACCATCCCCTTTGTTGATAATGATGCATATGTAGTTAGTTCTGATGTAAGTCTTGCTGGGTACATTTGTACTCACGTTTGCCTATTTTATGTTTTTGCAGAGAGACTTCGGTCTCGCTAGTAGTTCCGCATGGACTTCGACGTTTAGCTTGTTACCTCAGCTACGATCTTGTGCCCCGGCAGGATCTGGTAGATAGTCAGGCTTCTCAGCCTTTTTCAGTTATAGATGTCTGTACCCAGACATGATAGCTTCCGCTTGTGCTTTGATTTGTATGCTCTGATTGTTGGGTCATGAGACCCATGTTTGTAATATCTCGCTCCTCGGAGCCTATTGAATAATTACTTGAGTCGTAGAGTCATGTTGTGATGCCATGTTGTATTTGCACATATCGAGCATATTGTGTGAATGTTATTGAAATGCTTGGTATGTGTGGGATCTGACCATCTAGTTGTTTATCTTTAGTAGCCTCTCTTACCGGGAAATGTCTCCTAGTGTTTCCACCGAGCCATGATAGCTTGCTACTGCTCCGGAACACTTAGGCTGGCCGGCATGTGTCCTTCTTCGTTCCTGTGTCTGTCCCTTCGGGGAAATGTCACGCGATGAATACCGGAGTCCCGTTAGCCCGCTATAGCCCGGTTCACCGGAGTCCTGCTAGCCCAGTGCTACAGCCTGGATTCACTCGTTGATGACCGACACGTTCGATGCTGGGTCATGGATGCCTGTCCCCGTAAGTCTGTGCCACTTTGGGTTTACGACTAGCCATGTCAGCCCGGGCTCCTTATCATATGGATGCTAGCGACACCGTCATATACGTGTGCCAAAAGGCGCAAACGGTCCCGGGCTAAGGTAAGGCGACACCCGTGGGAATACCGTGCGTGAGGCCGCAAAGTGATATGAGGTGTTACATGCTAGATCGATGTGGCATTGAGTCGGGGTCCTGACATCAACATTTAGTGAACTACAAGTTTAAATCATGACAATGTTCTATTCTGAGCAAATCCACCCTTTGCAGGTATGCATGGTAATGTTAAAGAGGCCCCTTATGCTCCTGCAGATTTGTGGGTGATTCCCTGTTGGGTTTTCCTGTGGTAGATTCTCTGTTGATGAAGACTGTGGTGCAATACTTCCTGGAGACATATGGTTTCAATATTCAACACACTACATTACCCTGTTACTTTTTGTGTAGAAATAATAGGCACTAGTAGAAAAGGGGGCATTTGTCCCAGTTCGTAAGGGCCTTTAGTCCCGGTTTGAACCGGGACTAATGGGTCGTTACTAATACCTCCCCCCTTTAGTCCCGGTTCAAACACGAACCGCGACAGATGGTCCTCCACATGGCCTGTGCGCCGAGCCCTAGCAGGGGGGGCCTTTGGTCCCGGTTGGTGGCACAAACCGGGACCAAAAGGCATCCACGTGTCAGCATTCCAGTGGCTGGGGTTTTTGTTTTTTTGAAAGGGGGGGGGGTTGGGGGTTTTGGGGGTTAATTTAGGTGTTTCATATATTGTGTTAGCTAGCTAATTAATAGACAGAAGTGTCCTCTCTTATGTCCGTGCTTGGTCGACGCTACGTACTATATACATATAGCCCTCGACACGCTAGCTAGTAAGAAAATGAAGGGAATCATTGAGTAGTACAGAAGTTCGTCATGCATACCTAGAGAAATGATTGATCGACCTCTCCTTCTCCGAGAGATTGGTCGAACAACAAGTTTTCGTATCATGTACATCCGACGCTACTGGCTACATACATGTACAATATGTAAGATCTCTCAATTACAGTCCCCTAGCATTTGAAATCAACTTCCACATGGTATTCTCCGGCTTTATTGATGACGTGGTCAAGAAAGAATCCCGCCAATTCCTCTTGAATTGCTTTCATGCGATCTGGTTCTAGGACTTCATTCCGCATTTGCCACGTCTAATTTGAAGAAGGGGGTTAATTAATACATATATATGAATGAAACTCAACAGAAATGATGGTGTAATAAAATGAAATTGTGAATATTATTGCTTACGCACTTCATATTGTCTTTGAGAGTAGCCCCGCTTGTTTTTCAAAGTCGCGGTGTGGATGAACTCGCGCACGTAGTATCCACAAAAATCATTCCCTTGTTCCTGCCACAAGCACTTTACGAGAAATAGAGGTCAATCAAACTGATAATGAAGCATTATAAATGGCATTAATGAAAGTATAGCTATAGAATCAACGGGAGATGCGCGCAACTAGCTAGTCAGTAGTACTTACTTTCGGGTATGTATATCGCAGCTCCTTCGGCAGTCCCGGAGCTTCTGCGGTGAACTATTTCCAAACCCTGCAAGACAAAGAAAATAATTATTATTACTTGAGATATCAGGAAATGAACAAAAAGTTGTCGATATGGTGCGATAATGATCGATTGAACTTACTTGCTGAGCATTTCAGTCATGTCCGCATAGGTTTTGGGATCTTTCCGTCTCGAGTCTAAGACGGTTACTAGTCCACGCTCAAGCTTAATCTGCAGAAGAATATAGTGGTACCTGCGCACACATGCATAACTCATCAATTACATTACTATAACCTCGCTCGAGTAATAAGGGAAACCAAATATGCACACGACAGTAACACTCACTTGCCGTTGTAAGGAAAGAGTATGGTATCTTTGTTTTGATTTTTGATCAACGATTGTAGCAAGTTGTCCTCGGCCACTTTGACGTCCTTTTCAACCAGAAATTCATCTATGATATTTGTGTTAATAAACCCAATATCATAAATTTCTTGTTTTTTGCACTCGATGATCTTCAATCTGCATAATATATTGAGGATAATTAATTATAAATACATGCAATGAAAGAGCCAAGCTATATATAGAGACTTAATGACAGAAACAGTACTTACAGGCAGTAGCAAAAGACCGTTAATTTATCGAGGGCCTTTTGATTGAAGAACTCGAAGAACTCCTCAAATGGAACAAGCAACATATCATTTCCAACGAGGCCGTGCTCCTATTTAATTCTGAGATACAAAGTATTCCTCCCCCAGACTCTCTGCAGGTTTTCATGTACCAAGTATGGAATCTTCGCATCATCGTTGTTAGAGATTTTTCATCTTTGGCGAGAGGCTTCCCGTACTCGTATCTGTGTTCTTCCACCTCCATGAAATCAGGAAGTGCATCGTCAGGCAGGTAATCTTGTAGATTGCCATAACCGGCCACCATCCCCGGAACATTAGCGACGATGTTGCCGCTAGACACATTGAGCGGGGGGCACGATTGGTTTGCTTGTTCGCCGAGCTGGTCAATTTTTTTCGCAGCTGCTCGTTCTCTTGCTCTTTGATGTCTGACAGTACTTCCCGACCGCTCCGCTTGGAGATATGTCTGTTCAGTAATGCGCTCATAGTTGGTTCTCAGCGGAGACTTTGCCGGTTTCCTCAGGGCATCGAGAGTGCGCTTTGCTTTCACCGGATCTACCTTCTCCTCTGGAGGTGGATGTCTCTTTGCTTTCACCCCTTCAAAGAACTCCTTCACGTGGGTCCGCATGATCGTATCGTTTTCCTCCTCGGTCCTCTCGTACGGTAACTTCTCTAGAGGCTTTAGAGGTGGACCGTATCTGTATTGCCTCCCGCCTTTGGTTGTGCTGCTAGACGCCGGAGCAGACGGAGCGACTGCGGCATCTGTCTTCTTTCATGCTTGCTTACGAGGCGGAGGAGAAGGACTACGACGCACCGGAGCAGTCGGGGCGGCGGTGGGTCTCTTCTGCCCTTGCTGGCGAGGCGGAGAAGGAGGAGGCTGCTGGCTGCTCGGAAGCGTCGGCGCAGGCGGAGAAGGAGGCGGAGTGCCGCCACGCGCCGGATAAGGAGGCGGAGTGCCGCCACGCATGCCCTGATCGTCACTCGCCGGAGGAGGAGGCGGTGGAGGAGGCGGAGTGCCCTGACTCGCCGGAGGAGGAGGAGGAGGCGGAGGCGTCCAGTTCGGAAGGTTGATGAGCTCCTTCCGCCATAGGCATGGAGTCTTCAGAGCAAAACCCAGCCTAGTCTCCCCTTCACCGGTATGGTGGTCAAGCAGGAGGTCCTCAAATCCCTCCGTTATTTAATCCACCATCACCTTAGCATATCCTTCTGGAATCGGCTGGCAGTGATAAGTTGTGCCGGGTCCACTAGGATAAACTTGGCCAACAGCCGCCTTGACCTTCAAATTCACCCATCGCGCCATAATGTGGCATTTTTGAGACTCCGTGATATCATCCACGGGATAGCTGGCAGGAGCCGTCAAGACATGCTCCAGCTAAAGCAGCACGGTGGAAGCCACGCTGCTTCTCCGCTGAGATGGCGGGGTAGCTTCGGGGGAAGCTTCGGCAGGTCGTTTGCTGCGATCTGCTGCTTCTCGTTCATCTTCTCCTCCTCAATTTTTCTAATTTTTTCCTTCAACAAATTGTTTTCTTCTTCAACTAAATTTAACCTCTCGACAATAGGGTCGGTTGGAATTTCCGGTTCAACAACCTCCTAGATAAATAAAATCTATGTCATGTTGGTCGGCATAATTGTCATAAACAATAAATGAACCAATAGTTATGAAAAGATAATATATACCACATCCGAATCATAGACAGGACGAGGGCCGACGGGGGCGGATACCAAAACCATCGCACTATATAAGATGCAATAATAAAAGTAAGAAAATTATACAAGTATCTATATAAACATACAAGTAATAATTTTTTCCTTTCAGAAAGAAGATAAGAACAAGAGCACCACGGTGGTGCCGGCGACGAGATCGGCGCGGGCGATCGATGACGGTGAAGACGGGGACGGGACGTGACGGACCGCTAAACCTAGACAAATATTAAGGAAAATGGAGCTTGGAGGTCAAGCTTGGAGAGGAGAAAGCTTAAGTAGTGTGGCTCGGGCATTCCATCGAACACCTCGTGTGCATAGGAGGTGAGCTAGAGCACCACAAAGCTCTCCCCTCGCCGACCACCAAAAATAGAGCAGTGGGAGTGCTCTACTCGCGGGCGAGGGTATATATAGGCAACTAATTGGTCCCGTTTCATGGCAAGAACCGGGACTAAAGGGCAGCCTTTGGTCCCGGTTAAAGCCACGAACCGGGACCAATGGTGGTGGGCCAGGAGCGAGGCCCATTGGTCTCGGTTCGTCCCACCAACCGGGACCAAAAGGTCCAAACGAACCGGGACCAATGGCCCACGTGGCCCGGCCGGCCCCCGTGGCTCACGAACCGGGTCCAATGCCCCCATTGGTCCCGGTTCTGGATTGAACCGGGACTAATGGGCTGGCCCGGCCTGGACCATTGCCCCCTTTTCTACTAGTGAGGTTATATCTTCTGCTTTCTACCATAAGAAATGATAAATCAAGGTGGATAATAACAGGTTATATCACAATAGTGATCAAAGGGAAGAGAAGTACTTTTGCAAGTCATGCGTGGAATTTTATCAGACAAATTTTTATTCTTTAGATGTGTAATCCTATTTTTATGAGATATATGTATTTCTTCTTGATCATCCTTTTGGGCTTAGGGGCAGTAGAATAATCAGAATATACCTGAGGTGTTTGTACCATCTGCATACACTTTAGCTCAGAATAATAATGTGCTTCCTGTTACTTGCTCTGTTTTGATAATGTACATATATCAGTTGTGATATATATAATTGGTAGCAGATAAACAATATTAGTTTTCCAGTGAATGATTTTAGATTCTTCCATGAAAGCATCTCACCCCTTTTTGCGATTTCCGTTTCATGAAATGAGTACGATGACTATCGTGATATGTTTCTTCTCTGAATATTTATTACCATGAACTCGAGTATCCGGTGTGTGTAGTTGTATACCTCCTTTTTAGAATTGGATGAACACCCATAGTTCATTTTGGGCTAATGCAGTGTGTTTTTTCTCGAATGCTTATGCTTGATGCTTCGTGTGATTCAACATCGATAATTTCTTTTACTTAGTTTTTATGCATTTTATGTATTGTTTGTTGTTAAATAGATTCTGAACCGATGTACACGAACAAAAATAGATAATAATGTATCGATACATTCCAATTATTTATGCATGATCATTTTGCTAGGCATTTTGCTGACAAAGGAAAAACCTGAAACTAATTTCCGTTTAACATAAACTCTAATATCTATACTGTACATACATTTTAGACATGTATATTTGTTCACCAACTATTTATTTCTGTCGAAATGAATGGTAATACTTGATTTTCAATTTCATAAATCTATATTATTATTATGTTGATAAAAATAATATTGGGGCACACCACATACTAATTCACTTAGTTTAGGTCTGTTTCCTTTGAGATTCACAAACAAGTGATGTAGAATTGATCCGAATTTTAAACAGACCCACACTTGAGTTTTTGACTGCTTTTTATGTATTTTATTCTTTTACAGGAATGCATCTATAATCTTGGTATAAAATTTATCTGGATGGCTCAGAACCTTCAAATGGCATGGGTGTTCCAGGTTGTTGTCTGCCTCTCTCTGTCTATTGATTCCCTCTTATTTTGTCATGTCCATGCTGTGGGTCAGAGTAGAACCCAGCTTGTTTTTTTCATGGTCAACAACACATACTGCTGAAAATGTTAATTACCGTCGGCTTGGTGCAATTATAGTTTATGGATGTTCTCAGATTTCCTTTTCTTCCGTACATTTGTTACACACATGGTGTAGTGAGGGCAAGCATTTTGAGAAGTGATGTCTTCATTAGTTAGTTGACCCATGTATGTCCTGTGTTTATCCAACATTTGGTCCCATATTTTTAACTTTGGTGTCTACTTGAGAAAAGGAGAAAAAACTACAGTTCAAAGCCTTTCATAAAATGCATGTCATTTTATTTTCTAAGATATAAAAATTACTTGAATTATCTGTAGCATACTTCTTTCTCATATAATATAGCTCTCCCAGGCGATCTAAACAAAATACGAAGGATATAATTAGGCACATATATATGCCACTTTCTTTCTTAACCTGTATGAAGATAAAAGAAAACCTGTATTAGCAAAATTGTTCAATACTGTTAGTCGAGCAGTACACATGTATGAACAAAAAACCAACATGTATGAACAAAATCGTTCAATAGTTTTATTCGAGCAGTACATAGAAAAAACATCGCCCAAATGCATATGGAGTATTCAAGCTGAACAAGCCAATTGGATGTTAGAATATGCTATCAGGCTTAAAGTTTATATTGAGGTTTGAAGAGAAAATATAGAAAAGTAAGGGCCGAAGGTAAATAGAAATATAGAATACTGAAATGTGTTTAACTAAACATCAAGCATTCATTTGTGCACTTCCTCATCTAAAATAATCATATCAGTTCTATTATCCTTTATCTCACATTCTCACAAGTGCACCGTGCCTGCCAGTTGTCCTGCTATCTGAACTTCATGATTGCAAATGATGCCTTTCTTATACAGGTTTTTTGGTGCGTTTGTGCTCGTCGGCGGGACGGTGCAAGGCGCAACTCCGACGCGGTTACTTGCCGGTTGGACGACGTTCACGCGCAACCCCGGCGTGCACCAAGTACTGCCTCGGCTACAACCTCCCTCGGTGAGCTCCATCTTCCTCCTGCTCCTCTGCTTCGGCTACTGTATGGGACATGGCCATGGCTGTATTGATCCATCCATCCATCCAGAAATAAGAGATGAAGCATCCACCGAGCTCTCTCAGAGCTCAGGCTGCTTCAGTTTGCTCTTCCCACTCTCACTTACCTTCCCTCTCATGCATGCGCTTGGTTTCTTCCTCATGCAGGCAGGCTGGGTGGGCTCCTCGTTAGCGTCGGCTTTCCCTGCCTGCCACTCCTCTCTGATGGAGCGGACCTTTGGATGCTCCTGCGCCTCCGGCCGTGGGCTAGGTAACTCTCTTTCTTTAATGTGCTCGTGGATGTAATAAGATTTTAGTGCAGATTATCATGGGATGGCTAAAACAATTTTTTTAAACCTTTCCTGGACATTATAATTGAAAAGTAACCTAAGATCCTTAATTTCATCGAGCTTGCTATCTAAAAAATGCCTAGCACTATTGCTAGTGTACCATCCTACGGGTGCTTAAAGATCTACTTATGAATCAGCTGCATTTTCCAATAGGCTAGCTCCTAATCTACGGCTGTTTCGGCCGTTGGATCAGATATGTTTAGTACAGAGTAACCGCATTGAATAAATGCGTACAGAGCATACAGATTAAATATACTTTATAAATGAATATGGGGTAAGCAATGTCGGTTAGGTAATACTCCACTCTTGCCCACTGAAGGACAAGCTCATTCTTGGGCTACCGATAGGTGAGCTAATTGACTCGAGGGTGTCTTTTCTCAAAAAAGAGAGGCTCAACCATGAGAGCATGAGATCTTTGCACCTGTATGTCTTACCTATTAGTCATTCTGCTAAATAGTAATTACTAAATAATTGTTTCTGATAACTAACGATGCCTTTCTTATACAGGTTTTTTGGTGCGTTTGGGCTCGTCGGTGGGACGGTGCAAGGCGCAACTCCGACCGGTTCCTTGCCGGTTAGATGGCGTTCACGCGCAACCCCGGCGTGCACTGAGTACTACCTCGGCTACAACCTCCCTCGGTGAGCTCCATCTTCCTCCTACTCCTCTGCTTCGGCTACTGTATGGGACATGGCCATGGCTATATTGATCCATCCATCCATCCAGAAATAAGAGATGAAGCATCCATCGAGCTCTCTCAGAGCTCAGGCTGCTTCAGTTTGCTCTTCCCACTCTCACTTACCTTCCCTCTCATGCATGCGCTTGGTTTCTTCCTCATGCAGGTAGGCTGGGTGGGCTCCTCGTTAGCGTCGGCTTTCCCTGCCTACCACTCCTCTCTGATGGAGCGGACCTTTGGATGCTCCTGCGCCTCCGGCCGTGGGCTAGGTAACTCTCTTTCTTTAATGTGCTCTGCTTTGGATACTATATGGGACATCCAGAATCCAGAAATAAGGGATGCAGTCACTCCCGGGCGCTCTCAGAGCTTAGGCGATTCTGGCCGTCCATCTCATTTTCCTGATGCGATTCTAGCCGTCGGATCAAGCCCCTGTAATGACCTTGTCCGTCGGATAAAAAAAGTTACTGCTGGAATGAATAGTTACTCCCGTTTCGTGCCACCGCTCCTAAATAGCCTGCTCCGCCGGGGGCATTCTCGCCATTTCGCTTTGTCTGTGGCGGTGGTGTTCGTGCTAGGGCGATGATGATTCACTGTGGCTGGAATAAGTGTGCCTTTGAGCAATCAAGGCACCTATGGGTATCAAGTTGGATCCTCCCTGTTGTCTCTAGAGTCCTTTTGGATCCTGTGATACCTATTGATCTGTCCTTGGATTGTCATTAGGGGTGGAATTCGAGCCGAGTCGAGCCAGCTCGACTCGACTCGCTAAAGCTCGTTTCATTAACGAGCTAGCTCGACTCGACTCGTTACTATAACGAGCTCAAATCCAAGATTGGCTCGACTCGTATAACTCTTGAGCTGGCTCGTTTAGCTTGTTAAGCTCGTTAAAAATATGAACATAAAAACCTAAAGAATACGACAAAAAGATTAACTGGGAATTTAACATGGACATATATGGTCATGTACGTGTGAGCCTCCTAGGTGACTAGGCCTTGAGCGGTTGGGCCTTGTGCTTAGATGCAAGGTGTTTAGTGGCAGTTTTTTACTACCCATCAAGAAACACTAATTCTTTTACCGAGCCTAGCGAGTTATACGAGTACTTGTGATATCGGCTCGTTTAACTCGTGATGTAAATGATCTTAAACTAAAGCTCGGCTCGACTCGTTATTGTTCGAGTTCGAGTCAATTCGAGCCGAGTCACGAGCTACTCGTTTAGCTCGCGAGCTTCGAGCTTTTTTTCCAGCCCTAATGGTCATTCTTGTTGAGTGATAACCAGGGCAGCTCCATTGTATAAACAGATTGATCTGGTGATAAGAGATGATGGGGGTAGGTTATATGATCGCGAAAAGGCGAATCTGAGCCCACTATGCAATAAAACTGCAGCTACCTCCCCTAATGTGTGTAGTATTGAAGGCAAAAGAGAACTTTTAATGTCTTGCTACTTTAAAATTCCAAAAAGGTGCATTCTTCCTTTGCTGGTTACTTAACCATGATTTTTGTTTTGCTTTGGTTCTGGTTGAGATACTAAAGTTTGTTTATGTATGAAAATAATAGACACTTGTAGTTTTGTATGCCTCACCTGTAGCTTAGGATCCAGTGTTGTAATGTTTAGCCTGAGTAAAAATAACTCTAATCAATAATAGTGGTTATATCCTTCTGATTTGAACTGGGAGAGGGCCACTCATTCTTGATCTTAAGGTGACCCCATTTTTCTATGCCTCATGCTCATGCTGCTCTATGTTCCCTTTTAAAGATTCTTGCTTGCATTTTGGGTTGGTTTTCTGCTCTATGTTCCCTTTTAGCATTTCTTTCCGTTGTTGCTGCATTCCCTTTTTTGTATATTACATGTTCTTTTTGTGTCTCATTCTACATGTAACATAATTAAATAATACACGAGATGAAAGGTTATATCTGATATCATTGAGAGGAGCCGGCCAACATCCCTACCTCCCTCTTCAACTCCCACCCAACACAATTGTGGTGAGCTCCCCCTCTCATCTACCTGCTATCTGTACCTTCGGTTTTGGATGCATACAAATTGTGTATGCCATGACTGAAACTCGAGCAGCAAATTGTGTGTGTGTGTACACGTGTGTGCACGCACATCATGTTTGTATAGCATCTACATTGATAACCTGGCCATCACAGAATACCTAAGTCTCACGAATATAGTATACCTATTTATAATAAGAATACTACATGTGCAGAATACATATATGTTACTTCTCATGTATGTGACTACTTCTTTTGACACATTTGTATAGCGTTGGAGCCTCATTTCTGCAGTTCCTTGACACTATGATACTCTGCATTCTTAAGTATACTTAATTTGATTTTGTAGATAGGGTTGCTACTTTATATTCTGGTATAGAAGAGGATGATGTTTTGGTCCTGAGAAAATTGAAACCACCATCAGTCTTTTGCCTAAATGGATTTAACAAAGAGAAGAGCAAGGCGAACCCGGATTTATTGGCAGCATGATGTTATCATTGATGTGGTTCTTACATGAACCAGTATGTGATTATTTCCAGTTTTGCAACGGAGTGAGTAACTAGAAGCTTTAGCGTGTTACAATATTTAATGTATATGTATCTTGTGATTGTTGAAATAAAAACTTAATAACCTTTGACCGCAACATCAATTGATATGTTATCAATTCATTTAGCTTTGGAAGTTGGATCTACCACTATACATATATGTGAGCTAATCAATCAGTTTTTTTCCTTTATTCTACCAGGTTCCTTCACGGCTGCCTCCCAGCCAAATCCGGCCGCCACCAACCAGCACGTGCTCGCCTTGGTCTCCTCTTTCTCCCTGAAAAAGTCTACCAGGTATACATATATGTGAGTTGTTGTCATGAATATCTACTCTAGGAGTTTTCCACTGAAAAAGTCTACCATGGATTTACATGCAACTAAGAGATTTAAAGATGTCTTCTTTGGCTGGCATGATTGTTTACCTTTTCCTCACTAGAAGCAATTAACCTACATGATCTGTGCAAAATATGTCTCACCACTTTAGTAGGCAGGTTTAACAGAAAATAATAGTAGCACTGTTTTAACAAGTGGTTCCTTTGTATGATGCAGGTTCAAGGGCAGAGCCATAGATTTAGCCTCTAAAAATAGGCTCTGGACGAATTTAACCATGATGTGCACGCAAGGGCGGTGATGCCTTTTACTACTTGAGAGGCCCAACTAGGTATTTTTACTTTTCTGCTACCAAAGGAAACAATGAAAAAAATATGCTGCTCCAGTGCCCTGTAGTTTGTTCCTGTAAAATTTTACAAATATGATGAAGAATACGATGCATAATTTGCAGTACCTGGCTACCAAGAAGGAGCAACATTGTTGTCAAACTTTTCTCTACGAGCTATATAGTATATACTGTCTTTTGACTATGCGCTTCTCTTAGTACTGCCTGAACATCTGTATCTTTGCCCTGTGTTATATGAGCTTATGATAGACACACTGTTTGAAAGCACGACCAACAGCCAAGGACATCTCATGCCACGCTCTAACTCATCTTAGTCCTCACTAATTCACGAACTGGATGAAGAGGACACACTAGCTGTCAGGCGGGTTTAGCGCTACTTCCACCATCACGCCATCCTCCATTACTGGGGACCGCGATGTTTCTGTGTAGCCGTCGATGGCATCCATTTGCCTATTGTCTTCGAGGGCGAACCCCGGGGTCTATTGTTCACACCCAACATGAGGATGCAGTACTAAAAGCAGAGAACAACAAGTTAAACAATAACAGACCATGCTTCTGAAACTTTCAATGAAATATACTGTACCAGTTTAAACTCATATTGTTTTGTGAATCATTTCAAGCCACTAGATGCTACAAGTCTCTCCTTAGCGTGGATAAGTAGTGCCACCTGGCCAGCGGCAGGAAGTCCACCGATCGTTGGGATCTGCTTCATGGACGGCGCCTGGAAGAAGCTCAATGACCAGACCATCGTCCTCTCCAAGAGGAGGCGCCAGCTCAAGCAGGTACAGCTAGCTCACCACAGCTCGCTCCTCCCTGTTTCTTCTTTGATGACTGTCTATATAAACACAAAATTTACTTCATGTGGTGTGCCCATATAGTGTGGATGACTAATTGATATCATAAGTTCATTATCATTGACATGCTATTAATGTATTTTCACAAGATACTCTCTTGGTTAACTGCGAATAGCATTAGCTGCCAACTGCTAGCGCTAGGTTGTGGGTAGATTAGATGATTCGGTTATCTGAGCAGCTGCTGAACTGTCGAACCGTGTGTTTTTATCACCGGAACTTCCGCGAGCCATAGTTTCTCGGAGCCCATTTGTTCTATGCATTCCTCCGATATATGTGATGTGCAACTTCTATAATAATTCTTTGAAGAGGAATGCTTGCTTTGGTCAAGATTGACGTATGAGGTTCGTGTGAGGTAGTCCCTATGTAGTACATCGACAAGGCGGATGGATTACGGCACCTATTAGTATGCTTAGTGATAATGGCTCCTTAGTTGACTCTTTTTGTTATGTTCCTACTCTTACTACCTCCTCTTATGCGTTCTCGCTTTTGGTATTGAACCTCATGTCGAATGGCTATCTTTTGTGGTTATGTAAACGCACCAAGCTTGATTCTGCCTTATAAACCAATGTTTATCTTGTGCTCCATTGTGTTTTATTTTTACCATAATTGAATGTTTCTTTAATTTATTATTATCGTGTATAAGTGTAAATGCTATACCTGAGTTCCTACTGACATAGGCAAAACGCTTGAACAGGCACCCTCGCGCCAGGGCGCGATCCCGATCTAGTAGGCGAGAAAGGCGGCGGTGGGGAGTGAGTGGAAGATGCCGGTGGAGAGTGTTAGATATTATTGTACGTATGTACGGTCGTATATAAACAGTATAGCTAGTGCATGCATGTTGATATAATCTGGTAGAAGAAAAGTTCTCCGAAAAACTAGGAGCCTCCCGATAGGCGACTAGGGTTTCGAGGGGAAACGGCGGCGCTCGCCTGATCTCGATCGGCGAGGCACACTCGAGTGGCGCTAGTGATGAGTTCATCTGGTGCCGGCAAAGGGAAGGACGGACCGTTGTCGCCGTGCGCGGTGAGGGCAAGACTGGAGGAGGCGATGGGCAAGCTAGATCTGACAGAAGAAGAAGCAACGCCGCTAGTGATTGACGACATCGAGGAGGGGGAGTCGACGAAGTGGTCGCTGGCGGGCAAGGTACTACATCGACACACGCTACATATTCAGACGATCTCCAACGCCCTTCGTCCTGCCTGGGAAAACCCTAAGGTTTGAGCTTCAACTCTGTGGGAGAAAACACGTTTGTGGCGGATTTCTCCAACAAATGCGATCGTGACCGCATTTGGGACGGCAGTCCGTGGCACATCAGCAAGCATGCAGTCATCCTTTCTGAATTTTCCGAGTGCATGCAACCATCTGAACTTCGGTTCAATAAGCTGCAGTTATGGGCAAGGGTTCTCAACCTGCCTTTCAACCTGCGCAACGACAAACAGGGTCAAGCAGTGGCCAGACAATTAGATCCGAATGCTCAACATGTGCAGTTTGACCCCGTGGTTTTTTTTTGAGGGAGAGAGTCACCATTGATGCCAGGAAACCTTTGCGGAGGTGGATTCTTATTGATTCCGCGGCTCATGGTAGCCGAGACTAGTATGACCTCCAATACGAGCACGTCCCAAACTTCTGTTTTTCGTGTGGCCGCCTCGGCCACTCAGACCTGTTTTGCCCGACGCCAGGAACTAGAGATGAAAACGGCGATCTTCCATTCTCAACTAGTCTACGAGCGTCGGAGTAGAAAAAGAAGGCCTCTTCTGGTGAGAACTCTGGGACTAATCAGTACAATGCTAAACCGGGCAGGAAGGAAAACCCAGAGACTAGCTCAACCAAGGATGCCAATCCAGAGGTCACCTCTCCAATGAAAAAGAACTCCAATGGGAGGAACAAGAGGAAAGTGGGGTCTCCGAAGAAGGTTTATAGACCACTCGCGCTTCCCGCGCCGACTGCACCTGGAGAAGTGTCTGAGAACAATTCTGCCATCATACCAGTCAGTTCAGTACAGCCAAGTGGGGAAGATACTTCAGAGGATATTGTGGAGGAACGAGCACCAAAGAAGAAGAGGGACACACCCACGACATCTGAAAATTTGGCAGGAGCTGGTAGCCAGCCCTGCCTGGAACCATGAGTTGTCTAAGTTGGAAAAGTCGGGGGCTTGAGAACCCCGAGGCAGTTCTATAGCTTCGCAATGTGGTGAAGCAAGAAGGGCCCGCGCTGGTTTTGTTATGGAGACGAAAATCAGAGGGAAACATGTGGAGGATCTACGCTATAACCTAGGGTTTGCCGGCAGCTTTGCGGTTGACAGTGAGGGCCTCAGTGGAGGCATCGGCTTGTTTTGGTCCAATGATGTGCATGTGCAGCTCAAAAATTATAGTGCCAATCACATTGATGTGCTGGTGCGGGATTCATCAGCGGATGCAACAAGCTGGAGGTTTACAGGGTTTTATCGTGCGCCGAGAGCGGGAGATCGTCATCACAGCTGGCGCTTTCTCCGAATCCTGCATGCCATTCCCCTTGATTCATGGTTGTGTGTTGGTGACTGATACGTCCATTTTGCATCATGCTTTTATATCAATATTTATTACACTATGGGCTGTTATTACACATTATATCTCAATACTTACGACTATTCTCTCTTATTTTACAAGGTTTATCATGAAGAGGGGGAATGCCGGCAGCTGGAATTCTGGCTGGAAAAGGAGCAAACATTGGAAACCTATTCTGCACTGCTCCAAAAATCCCGAAACTCCACGAAACATGTTTTTGGAATTTATAAGAATTATTGAGCGAAAGAAATACACCAGGGGGCCCACACCCTATCCAGGAGAGAGGAGGGCGCCCCCCCTACTGGGCGCGCCCCCTATCTCCTGGGCCCCCTGGTGGGCCTCCGGTGTCCATCTTCTGCTATATTAGAGCTTTTACCCTGGAAAAAATCGCGGGCAAGCTTACGGGACGAAACTCCGCCGCTACGAGGTGGAACCTTGGCGGAATGAATCTAGGGCTCTGGCGGAACTGTTCTGCCGGGGAGACTTCCTTCCGGGAGGGGTAAATCATCACCAACATCATCACCAACGATCCTCTCATAGGGAGGGGGTCAATCTCCATCAACATCTTCACCAGCACCATCTCCTCTCAAAACCCTAGTTCATCTTTTGTATCCAATCTTGTATCAAAACCACAAATTGGTACCTGTGGGTTCCTAGTAGTGTTGATTACTCCTTGTAGTTGATGCTAATTGGTTTACTTGGTGGAAGATCATATGTTCAGATCCTTTATGCATATTATTACCCCTCTGATTATGAACATGAATATGCTTTGTGAGTAGTTACGTTTGTTCCTGAGGACATGGGTGAAGTCTTGCTATTAGTAGTCATGTGAATTTGGTATTCGTTCGACATTTTGATGAGATGTATGTTGTCTTTTCCTCTAGTGGTGTTATGTGAACGTCGACTACATGACACTTCACCATTATTTGGGCCTAGAGGAAGGCATGGGGAAGTAATAAGTAGATGATGGGTTGTTAGAGTGACAGAAGCTTAAACCCTACTTTATGCGTTGCTCTGTTAGGGGCTGATATGGATCCATATGTTTAATTTTGTGGTTAGGTTTACCTTAATACTTCTTTTGTAGTTGTGGACGCTTGCAATAGGGGTTAATCATAAGTGGGATGCTTGTCCAAGTAAGGGCAGTACCCAAGTGCCAGTCCACCCACATATCAAATTATCAAAGTACCAAACGCGAATCATATGAACGTGATGAAAACTAGCTTGACGATAATTCCCGTGTGTCCTCGTGAGCTCCTTTCTCATTATTAGAAATTGTCCAGGCTTATCCTTTGCTTCATAAAGGATTGGGCCACCTTGCTGCACTTTATTTACTTTATTTACTTGTTACTCGTTACTATTTATCTTATCACAAAACTATCTATTACCTATTATTTCAGTGCTTGCAGAGAAAACCTTACCGAAAACCGCTTATCATTTCCTTCTGCTCCTCGTTGGGTTCGACACTCTTACTTATCTAAAGGACTAGATAGATCCCTTACACTTGTGGGTCATCAAGACTCTTTTCTGGCACCGTTGCCGGGGAGTGTAGTGCTTTTGGTGAGTGGAACTTGGTAAGGAAACATTTATATAGTGTGCTGAAATTTTCTGTTACTTGTCTCTATGGAAACTAATCCTTTGAGGGGCTTGTTCGGGGTATCTTCACCCCGACCAGAAGAGCAAAGAGTTGCTCCTCAACCTACTGAATTTTATGAAAATATTTACTTTCAGATTCCTTCAGGTATGCACTACAAAAAAAATACACTTCCGTGATGATACGTGTTTGTCACAGTAGGTCGCGTTTTTTGTCATGCATGTACATCCATGACGATTTTATGACAGAATCAAGATAGTCATACCTGTGCTGTCGTAGAAGTGTTCCATGACATTACCAAAATTATCATCACGGAAGTGTCCACTTCCATGACGATAAATCGTGCGTCACAGAAGTGCTTTCGTCAAGGGTGACCGACACGTGGCATCCACTGTAACGGAACGCCTTTAAGCTATTGGGTCGGGTTTTGGATCCGATAACCCGTTAACAGCCCCGACCAATGGGAAATTTCCATGTGTAAAATTCTTATTGGCCGGACGAAACACGTGTCAGCTCGTTAGTGGGTCAGATAGGCGCCTATGATATGTCGACACGTGCCACGGCCCACCACTGGCCCATTTAGCTTACAAAGCCGGCTCGTTTGACTTGGTCAAAAGTTAACGGGCTGGCCCATGAAAAGCATGTTAATGGTCTCTTCGCAAATAGCCCATTTTACGGCCCGTTAACTCATGGCCCGTTAGGCCCTAAAGAAAATTGGCCCAACAACGTCATGTGGGCCGTCAAATATAACACCAGCCCATTTCAATTTTGGCCCATGTATGGCCCACGACGTATTTCGGCCCATATGAGGCCTTCGTATCTTTCGGCCCTTTACAGGCCCACGATGACTCTAGCCCATAATGAACAGTAATTTTCTTTGTACCCGTTAACGGCCCGTGGTTTACATGGACCGTTTCCAGCCCGTGTTAGCTTTCGGCCTATTGACGGCCCATACATTCTTGGGCTCCTTTTCGGCCCTCGATTACTTCCGGTCCGTTACTGACTTGTTCCCCTAATGGGCCAAATTTGGCCCATGGCAAGAGTCGGCACGTTACTGGCATGTTCCCCTAATGGGCCAAATTCGGCCCATGGCAAGAGTTGGCCCGTTACTGGCCTGTTACCCTAATGGGCCAAATTCGGCCCATGGCAAGAGTCGGCCCGTTTCTGGCCTGTTAACCCGTTGCGCCGTTTCCAGCCCGTCCTATATTCTGGCCCATTAACGACCCGTTATGCCTATGACAGAATTAAGCCTTTGCAGTCCTACGGCCTATTAATGGCCCGTTACCATGCTGGGTCGATACCAATTATGCCTGATTACGGCCCATGTAGACCCATTTATCCTACGGCCCGAGGCCCACCGATTATAGGCCCATTTATCGACGGCCCGTAGGAGACCCATGGATCCTACGGCCCGTATATGGCCCATGGTAGTTGCGGCCACTAGCAAACCAGGGAAAAAGAAGACTAGGAAATAAATAAGGACGAAACTAACGCTAGGCTATTAAGGCGATTGCACAGATTACATCCACTCGGCATCAAAGATCGCCACCAGTGCAAATATAGGGAACACCCTAGCCGGTGCCTGCATGTTAAGAATAAATTTTGTATCTCACCAAAACAAATTACAACTATATAACAAAAGGAAGGTTGGCATAAAACTTAACAGTCTAGCAGATAAATGCACCACCAGAAGTTCAGAAGCTCAGTTCATTTGACCTGACTATTACGTTTTCATGTTGTATTGTCCGATGGAGCACCATAACCCTCGCCTTCATTTCCCCTAGGCTCCTGAACAACATAGCAAATGTTTGATAGTCTGGTTTCAAAACCATGCATATCTTGACGACATCGAGCAATGTTTCTCCTTGTTTCACAAAGGGCCTCTGTTAGGGAATGGACTTGTGTCTGGAGCGCAGATACAACATTGCTTTGAGCTTGCATATCTCGATCATGAGGCAGTTTGGACGATATTGCCTTAACAACCAACCCAGTACTACGTAGGAACGTGCTTTTGGCACTGTTAGTGGACAGGTACTGACCCACTGCAGCAAGAGCTGACATTGCGGTTATAGTTGCCTCGCCACCTTCAGAAGGTGGCGGTTCCACCATTTTTTCCATAGCTCGCTGAAAAGTTGAGGTTTTAAATTAGTAGTACCAGAACAGAAGATATTAAGGAGGCAGCAAAACGAAACAAAATAGCTTTGGTCTATATACAGAACTTATTCTGGTGAACCCATGTAAAATATTAGTTGTATTTTATTGCAAAGTACATGATAAAACGAGGTTCCAAACATATGACCATGTACCATCGCTAATGTATTGTCTATTTCTTACATTGTATTGAGGGCTAAGTATAAAGAGACGAAGTTTATAATACGGTAAGCATAGTATGACATCATTCATATCACAAAACAACTGAGAACAGACAAACAAGCAATTGTAACGTTGTGCGGGCAAGTCCAGCACGGAACTAGATTACGGGTCAAGATCAAAGGAACATCACTCCTCTCTTTTAAACCTTGTAAGGTGCAATGATACGCTAAGACAATTGTGTATAAAATTGAAAAGAGTAATCGACATTGGCTGCAAACCATGCAGTTCAAGGCACAAATCAGAGTAAGTAGTAGTTAAAATGCATGAGGATTAAGGACTTACAACAACGCCTTTGATTGGTGTAGTCATGCCCTTCTTCTTGGTGGTGTGACAGTCCTTGAAGATTTCCACATCATTTGGTTCAGGTACTTTTTGGTCCTTGTGGGCTTTCCTCTGCATTTCAAACAAGTCAATATAGATCTGATAATATGGTACAGCGAAAAGAGTGAAACAACAGCTAATTACAAGAGCCTCGCAGTGTGCAATATAGCTACGAGATCCTGTCGTCTGTTGGAATTTCACTTTCGTACGGTTGGCCTTGTTGTTTGAACACTTCACCTACAAGAAGATAGATTTGTGTGGCACATGCGTAAATAGGACTTCAACATGTGATCTGATCACATATATATAATGTACCTGATACTTCGGATCAGACCAGTGTTTAACAAGGCCCCTCCAGTCTTCATCCGATATATTTTCCACTGGAGATGTTTGGGAAAGTTCACTATTAGCCTTGCCTTCAAAGTGAGTTTTCCTCAAGTTATACCGATACTGTCGCAGAGCAGACTTGAAAACATGGGTGCAAGCTTGTCTGGTTGCATCATCTTGGCTATGCAACTTGAACCTCATCTGTTGAAAATTATGTGAGTCTCATTATCAGCAACCTAGAAAGTATGGGACAGAGCAAGACGATATTACTAGTTTCCATACATAACCATACTTACAGATAAATGGTCAAGGAAGGTGTTGAACTGGGTTTCGTCTTTGTCATTCATGTACTGAATCCATGTTGGGAGGATACTTACATGACACCTAACGGCAACCGCTGCCTCTGATACTAACTTGGCTGACTCTGTAGCATCACGTGGCCTTTTAAAACCTGCCTCAAAACGGATCTCCATTCTTCCTCCTCTAGATTTAGTTAACCTATCGAGCATTATCCATGATGTTTGTTTCCTCTTGCACCTAGGTGCTAGTCCAACAACGAACATAGGAAGTGTTAGTGTATATCAAACTGTGAGACTACATATAAAGAAGCATGCAACTGTAACTTGACTCCAGCAACTACCTTCTTGCTGTTGAACACAAGGTTCATCTGATATTGCCAACTCGTCTTGTGTCAAGAGTGATTGGGAAGTATTGTTAGGTGGCAAGGGAGCTTGGGAACGTGCTGCTAGCTCAGTTGACGCACGAGTAAGTAGTGCAGCTGGTAGTACTGTGGTAGGTGTTGCAAGAACTAGGGCTGTCTCTGCTTGTTTGGTGGCAGCTATTTGTTTCTGTTTAGCTTTTTTTGCACCTCGTGTAGCATGGGATGCCGTGTTTGTAGAATTTTCCGCTGGACTTTGAACTTCTATTGCACCATCAGTACCAGCAGAATCTGTAGGATTCATCCGCTTCTCATTCCCCGCCATTCTGTGTTTCTTCCTCTTTCTCTGTGCCATGTTAATTCAAGCCGACAAGAAAAACGAATAACAATTTAGTTCTTCAGAACAAATTGATGCGGATGCAGACGAACTGAACTTTGATGTTAGACAACCACATGATAGGAGGATGTAATATGTATGAAAAACAGGACAGAAGAGATAACCAGAACTATGATGTGTAAACTAAGAAGAAGACATTTCACCAAATTAGAAGCAATGCAATGGAAGGTAAATAGCATATGAAAGATGCTACAAATATCGCTCTGCCAAGTTAACAGTGTCTCATCATAAATGGCGTTTAAACAAATGTGAAGCAGTACAAGAAATAAATCATATGCAAGATGCAAACAACATCACACTACCATGTTATAGGTCTCTCGTCATTAGTGCCATTGCATATTCACAACATTGCATATTCACAGCTTATGATGTGTAAACTGAGGAGAAGGCATTTCAACAAATTAGAAGCAATGAAAGCTAGACACCATATGAATGATGCAACGAATATCACTCTACCAAGTTAAAGCTGTCTCATCATAAGTGCCATTTCAACAAATTAGTAGTACAAGCTAGAAAAGAATGTGAGATGTAACCTATATCACACTCCGAAGTCAAACGTGTCTTATGATAAGTGATTGTTGCAAGTTACACAACAATAGTAATTTGATGTAAGAACATGGTGTTATAGACAGATATTGTATGTTCTAGAAACAGGAACACGTGTCTTATTCAAGTATAATGTGTAAAGTAAGCAGATGGAATTCAACAAAATTAGAAGCAATACAAGCTAGACATCACACATAACATGCAACCACATATAACAGTGCCAAGTTAGAGGGAGCACCAGTGATGCTGCACTAGGGGAGACGTGCTCATCATAAACACAACTTTGTTGAGTATCTATGCATGTGTTGTCTTGGAAATCATCTTGGGGGTGTGGATGAGTAGAAACTGTAGAGGCCCTCCATTCGGAAGGAGCACCTTTATCCGCTGCCTTGCTAACTTTCTTCTGCTTTATTGATTTTGAATTGTCAAGTAAAACCGACAAGAAAAAGCAATAAAATTCTCTCTTCAGAACTCATTCATGCATGATACTGACAATCACTACTTTGATGTAAGGCAAACACATGATACCAGGATGGAATATGTACGAAAAACAGGACGGCATGGCATGTTCACAACTGTTTGTGTAAACTAAGCAGAAACCATTCCAGCAAATAAGAAGCAATGCAAGCTAGACACCACATGAAAGATGCAACCAATATGACTCTGCCAAGTTAAAGCATCCCATCATAAATGGAATTTCAACAAATTAGAAGCAACGCATGCTATAAATCATATGAAAGATGCAACTAATATCGCACTGCATATACTAAAGGTGTCTCGTCATATTGATTGATGCGGGATACAAAAAACAATAGTTTTATGTAAGGACATGCTTAATAGACAGATGTACTATGTACTAAATACAGGAAGTCATGTCACATTAACAGGTATAATGTACTCCCTCCGTCCCATAATGTAAGACATTTTTTGGCACTAATTTAGTGCCAAAAAACGTCTTACATTATGCGACGGAGGGAGTATAAGCTAAGCAGACTAGCACATGCAGTTTAACCAGATTGGAAGAATTAAAATCTAGACACCATATGCAACATGCAACCAAATATCACGCTGCCAAGTTAGAGCAAGCACCTGCGATGCTAGTGTAGGGGAAATGCTGTAATCAACTACAGAGCTACGTTCACTATCTTCATCTAGAATTTCTGTTTCTTGAGAATCATGTCGGGAGGCTGACGCTGCATTCTTTAAATGGGGAGTAGTCCCCTTGCCTGCCTGCCTCATCATAAGTGATTGATGAGGGATACACAAGAACATTAGTTTAATGTAAGAACATGGTTAATACACAGATGTACTAGTATGTACCAAAAACAGAAAGGCATGTCATATTCAAAGGTATAATGTGTAAGCTAAGCAGATGCAATTTTACCAAATTGGAAGCAATACAAGCTAGACATCCGGCTGGAGTGGTGAACATGATCATCTAGGACCTGAGATCCTGGTGGGAGGCGGGCTGCTTCGCCACCATCGCGGCTTTTTAGTTGGCTTCCAGGTGATGCCTATCTTTGCTGGGCTTGTCACTGGCTCGGCAAGTGCCCTGACTAGCTATTTGTCTTCTGGTGCTCACGGGATGGTGGTTCATGTAAAAAATATCTTTCCTTATCTTAATAAAGACCGACTTCGGCCTTTCGAATACAAGCTAGACACCATATGGAACATGCAACCAAATATGACACTGCGAAGTTAAAGCAAGCACCTTGGATGGTGGTTCATTGCGAGCGAGGTCATCAACTCCAGAGCTACGTTTACCGTCTCCATCTGCTGACACTGCACCCTTTATAGCGCTGTAACGTGCCGTGCCTAGCCGCGTAGAAAGCTGGCACGACTTGTCTCTTTTCTTTTTTGCTTCTCTCGAGGCAGACTCTGAAATACCCTTGCATCAAAACACAATAGTGAGAGTATGGGTGAAGTGTGTGCAGAACTAGTGCACTGTAAAAGTAGCAGATAGCAGGTGGCTGAAAAATAAATGACATGGAACATATGATAGCTCTACAACATTGCATGGCAAACAAAATTAGACTCTACTCCGTATGATTTTGTAATATATGAGCACAGGAAATGCAGGTACTCCTCCAGCACACCACCACATGTGGTCATATCTAAGATAACAGTCGACTGAAAATAAATAGGTCAGTCGATTTTTTTAATGAACCGTCCGATCTTTAAGGAACGGGCAAATGGCCTTTGTCTACCTCCCGCCAGTCACTGTTGACGATCTTTCTCGAACCTCAAGCGACCACCGGCCCAGACCCCTACCTCCGCCGCCCCGCCCTCCCATCGACCTCACACCACTGCCGTGCTTGGCAGCGCCCCCAGGCCATCCCTTTAATCCCGACCGACCTCCAGATCGGGCGCCATTAGCTCTAGGCTGCACACGCCCCTAAGATAAACACCAAGGCACTGCTTCCCCGGCATAATAGTCGTACTAGCGCCTATTACGCCGGGGAATGCTTCCGTTAATTGGGAATCAACTGGCCAGAAATTGAAATTCAGGGGGGCGACGGACCTCTATCTAATGTGAAATAGTATATGAAGAGAAACCTTGTGCATCGCAAGTTACTAGGAACATCTAGTATCAAGAAGAAGCGATCAACTAGTGTCTTCTGTGGGATGAATACTGTGCAAGCAAAGACGTAAGATTTGCACGAATAAGGGAAGAGGAGTACCTTCTTCGGTTGCCGGTGTGGTCACCTCCACATGTCGCGCTGATCTTCTTCTTTTTACCGGGGAAACCGATGTTCAGGAGGGTGCAGGCTTGGACGAACCCATGGACAAATTGTTGACTGTGTTGCCGTGGCCGTATGTCGGCAGAGGGGAAGCAGATCCAAGGCAGGGAAGGACGGCGCAGCAGGAACAACTCCGGTGCGGTGGAGGGTGGCGAAGTTGGAGCGGCAGCAGTGAGGCGCAGGACGGCGTGGTTGAACTGGCTCGGGTACGGACGGATTGGCCCCGGCTTCAACTACTAGCCGTGGAGGGCGTTGCGGTTGAGGTTGCCGTGGATGACGACGTCGGGGTATCGGCTCCGGCGTGATGGAGGAGGGTGGCGGTTGATGGGTGGGATGGGGTGGCGGATGGAGGACGCCGGGGTTTCGCGGCTGGTAGGGAGGTAGCTTTGGCGCCCATGGAGTATGAATGGGGAATTGGACGGGTGGGGGGAACCATGTTTCAGTCTGGGACGCGCTTGTTTTTGGCTTTTTTGAACAGAAGATGGGACACACTTGTTTGAAATTTGGGGAAAGTACAAACTTTGCCCCCTCTTTAAATTCGGACCTACTGCGGGTCGGGGGTACGATGGTAATCCCAGGTGTCCCAAATAGTGGGCGGGAGCGATTTCGGCCGCGCGCATGTGTGCTTAGGCGGCCATTGTGTATGAATGTTTCTCGGAGGCGGTTGCGTGGCATCTAGATGAAGCTACAAACCTACCCCGGTTTAGACCTTTGGACATCGGGCCGGTAGGTTTCACGGGTCGGAGTTATTAGAAAAGTAATTTCCTTGTACGACCAAACATTGGTCTCACGCGGTTTTGGGCGAGTAGAGGCTCTTTTGGCGCTTCGTTCGAAATTTTGAAACACAAGCATTCACGTTTAGAGTGCTCTTGAACTATGAGGATTGACCTAAATAGATAACGTTATATTTGACCTTGTATGTTTGAAAACCTCATTAAATTATCCGCTTCTTTTTGAAATTTTGACACTTGAAAATCCTATAACTACGATTATTTTGGAATGGAGGAGCTAAATTTGAATCTATTTTGTACACGACTACATATGCTATTATGTACAAAATCAGAGCAAAGATTGGTGCCCCCATAATTTAGGTATGGTTTACAAATGCCATGATATCAAATTCAAATAATTGAATGGACTTCATGTTGAATTCGATTTTTTTAAACCACCTTAAGTTGAATTCAAATGTATGCTAGTTCATAGGTAGCTATTTATAATGTCCATTGTGTAACTTTCATATGTATAATGTTCTTTACACACACAACATGAACTATACTCACGTTTATATTCGATTGCTAAAGCGATGCATTGTCTGGAGTTCAAAATACTAACTATGTGGATCAATTGTGTCGAATAATAACATAGACATGCTCAAATTCGATAGAATCTAGATGTCTGATGGATCAATGACCGCTCCTTATGCGAATTGCAAATATCATGATCCCATCCTAATATTTGGATACAATTTATATCTTTAATCAATGTGTAGAGCAGTCTTTTACGTGCAGTTTCACTCTCCATCGGTGGTCTCTCACACATGCTCACACACTCTCTCCCGAGGTGTCTTTCTCGCACACATGCTCCAGATATAACCCTCCCTACCTCTCGTAACCATTTACAATTGTTTTCACTAACCTTTATCACAAGCACTCTTCCTCTCGCAAACATACACACGCACAATCCTCATCGACCCTTTCTATATACATGGACCTGCCTATGTGTCTCATGTACAAACATTATTGATGACCCACAAGTATAGGGGATCTATCGTAGTCCTTTCGATAAGTAAGAGTGTCGAACCCAACGAGGAGCAGAAGGAAATGATAAGTGGTTTTCAGCAAGGTATTCTTTGCAAGTACTGAAATAAGTGATAACATATAGTTTTGTAATAAGATAAATTGTAACGAGCAACAAGTAACAAAAGTAAATAAAGTGCAGCAAGGTGGCTCAATCCTTTTTGTAGAAAAGGAAAAGCCAGAACAAACTCTTATAATAGGAAAAGCGCTCCCGAGGACACATGGGAATATCGTCAAGCTAGTTTTCATCACGCTCATATGATTCACGTTTGGTAATTTGTGTAACGCTCCGAGACCGACGCTTCACTTGTCCTTCCATTTATTTTAGTTGTTGACGTGTGTTCATTATGTTTGTTGCATTATCATAATTGTTTTGCATATTTCATTCATATATGTTATGCCATGATTATGTTGAGTGCCTTGTCATATATTTGCTTCTTGCACCATGCTCATCGCACTTGTTATGTTGCATTGTACCCTTGTCACTTTACATTTCATCATGCTCATCATGTGGGTTGCATTCTTCATGTTGTGTGTGCATCAGCCCTTGCTATCTTTCTCAAGCCATATGCCCATGTATCATCACCTCTCCCTTCCTTCTTCCTTCATGTTTTTGCAAGTGACATTATTCCCTCCTCCATTAATGTTCATTCATTTCCTGGTGACCTTACCCAATGCCTTACACCTCTATGTCAAATTTTATCTCATTTGGAGTTGATTTGGTTGGGTTCAAAAATGGAGCAAGTTTGAATTTAATTCAAACTTGATTTATTTTTCTACCTCTAAAAATTGCCAAGTCAAGTTATTCAAATACTGCATAAATCCAGGACTCCTTATATATATTTATCTATGAGATTTTCCTTCCCAAACCACGGATCTTTTTCCTTGCAGTTCTGTCTATTTTCTTAAAGAAAATAAATAGAGGGAAGAGCTGGGCAGAGCCCACTTACCTGGGCCGTGCCCTAGGCCTCCTGCAGCCCAGCAGACCCGCAGCCAACTCCATCCCCGGTAAAATTCCCACGCGGGCAACTGTTTACCCCTTCCCAGGACCCACCTGTCATTCTCTCTTCCCCCTCCTTTTTCTTCCACCTCACGCACCCTCTCTCTCACAGTAAAATCTCCAGGGCCGCCCGCACATGGCCACCACGGCGCCCGCGCCCCCCCTATAAAGCCGCAGCCCCGCGCCCTAGGGTTCCCCTCTTCCCCTCTCGCCGCCTCCACCTCTTTCCCTTCCCTCTGCTTCTTCCACAAATCAGATGCACCGAGAGCAGGGAGATAAACCTGTCGACGTCCGTCGTCGTTCTCGCGGCCGAAGGGCCTCAAGATCGTCTTCAACATGTCCTCCTGCATGCCGTCTCCGTCCTCGACCGATTCTGATGGGTGGTTGAACTGGATCGCCTCCATGCCGTCGTCCACGTCCACGTCGCCGTCGTCTTCCCCTGCATCCTCTTCTTCAGGAGACCGAGCTCCTCTCCGGCGTGATCCGAGAAGCAGCTGCCGTCTTCTTCGCCCGGAGCCTCGCGTGCCTCGGCGTAGTCTTCTTCGACTACGCACATGTCCCAAGGGCGCCGCAATCTTCTTCCACGACGTCATCTTCTTCCTCTTCATCGCCGCCGAACGCCAAGTTCCTCGACATCATCTTCGTCATCTTCCTCTGCTTCACGGACCCGAGCGCCTCCGTCGATCATCGCGTCTTCGCCCTCGTTGCACTACATGTCCGGCATCCTCATCTCGTCCTACGGGACCTAGGTGAGCAGTCATTCCCCCCAGCCCCTCTCCGGTTCGATTCTGTCGATGTGGTTGCCGATCCCGTCGCCTCAGAGGCCATGTCCGCCATGGACGACCATGGCAGCGAGCCCAAGCTCGTGTTCTAGGCCTTGCTCAATTCACCTGCTGCACACGCTCACGCACTCAGCCGCCGCCCCTCTGTTCCGCCTCGCCGTGCCCGACTTCGCCCCTGCATCGCCGCGCTTCGCCGTGGCCTGAGACGAGCTTCTTCTCAAGGCTCATTCTGTGGACTCCTCCCGCAGCCCTCCGCACGCACGCGCACCTCCGTAGTCTATCCCGCACAACCGCCGCCGCCTCCTGGGCCCCGCCGTTTCACCGTTGCCCGCCGGTGCCGCCGATGTCTTCTCTGTTGCAGAGGAGAAGAAACCCCGTCCGCCGAGGAGCTAGTTCAAAAGAAGCCGTGCACCATCCTGTCAACAATAGTAGCCGCAGCCCAGTGGATCGGGGAGCACCACACTCCTGCCACCTCAGCACCAGGGCCCACACGTCATTGACAGTGGCTGCCCCTGCTCGTGTCCCTGATTGTTTTCCTTTTGTTTTGCATTTTAACAATAATGCCATCATTTTGAATTGCTAATAACTAAATATCTATGCATCCAAATGAAACATGTCATGTATGCTTCTTGCTCAGTTTTTCATGTTCTTTCACAATATGCAACTTTCATCCCTATTAAAAATATTTAAAATTGTTGTTTGAATTAATTTGCATAAATCACATGCTAAAATGATTTATTTCATAACTAAATAACCGTAGCTCGGTTTTAAATGTTCTTTATATGTAAATGGGGTGGAAAAATGCCTAGTTTAACATGGTCCACTTTATTTTCCTGTTTAACAAACACAAAATTGTGTTTAGGGCAAAACAGTACCAAATCTAAAATATGCAAATGGGGATTTTCCGGAATTGTTGTTTGTTGTTCCGGCCTCATTTAAACTTGCCTAAATAGATGACTTTATTATGCTTCACCTCATTGCCATGTTTAACAACATTTAATATTGTTGTGTACCTAACCAAGAGAGAACTAAATAATTGCTTGTGGTGTTTTGTCAATATGCAACTCGTTGCATATTGAGCTCCACTTAACTTGTAGTATTGTTTGTTGCATTTTGCCATGCCATGCCTCATTAAACCGGACATGCATCATACTTGATTGTGCATCATGCCATGATTATGCTGGTGTGTTTACCATGTTGTTTGCTTCTTTCCGGTGTTGCTTCTTAGATCCGGTAATGTTGCGATTGTGAGGATTCGTTCGACTACTTCTGCTTGTCTTCTTCATGGACTCGTTCTTCTTCCTTGCGGGATTTCAGGTAAGATGACCGCTACCCTGGATCTCACTACTATCATTGCTATGCTAGTTGCTTCGTTCTATCGCTTTGGTGCGCTACCTATCATCTGTTTGTCGAGCCATCCCATGTTGCCATGAACCTCTAACCTTTGACACCTTTCCTATGCAAACCGTTGTTTGGCTATGTTACCGCTTTGCTCAGCCCTCGTATAGCGTTGCTAGTTGCAGGTGAAGTTGAAGGTTGCTCCATGGTGGACAGGCTTTTTATTGGGATATCACAATATCTCTTATATTGTTAATGCATCTATATATATTTGGTAAAGGTTGGAAGGCTCGGCCTTTTGCCTGGTGTTTTGTTCCACTCTTGCTTCCCTAGTTTCTGTCATACTGGTGTTATGTTCCCGGATTTTGCGTTCCTTACGCGGTTGGGTGATTTATGGGACCCCCTTGACAGTTCGCTTTGAATAAAACTCCTCCAGCAAGGCCCAACCTTGGTTTTACCATTTGCCTCACCACCACCTATATTTCCCTTGGGAGTAATTAACCCAAGGGTCATCTTTATTACAGCCCCCCCGGACCAGTGCTTGTCTAAGTGTTGGTCCGAACTAGAGCCCTTTGCAGCGCCCCCTCAGGGAAACTTGAGGTCTGGTTTTAGTTGTATGGATTGCTCATCCGGTGTTGCCCTGAGAACGAGATATGTGCAGCTCCTATCGGGATTGTCGGCGCATCGGGCGGTCTTCTGGTCTTGTTTTACCATTGTCGAAATGTCTTGTAAACCGGGATTCCGAGTCCGATCGGGTCTTCCTGGGAGAAGGTCTATTCCTTCGTTGATCGCGAGAGCTTGTCATGGGCTAAGTTGGGACACCCCTGCAGGGTATAATCTTTCGAAAGCCGTGCCTGCGGTGATAGGCAGATGGGAATTTGTTAATGTCCGGTTGTAGATAACTTGACACCAGATCCGAATTAAAGCGCATCAACCGCGTGTGTAGCCGTGATGGTCTCTTCTCGGCGGAGTCCGGGAAGTGAACACGGTTTCTGGGTTATGTTTGACGTAAGTAGGAGTTCAGGATCACTTCTTGATCATTACTAGTTGACGACCATTCCTTGTGCTCTCTTCTCGCTCTTATTTGCGTACGTTAGCCACCATATATGCTTAGTCGCTGCTGCAGCCTCACCACATTACCCCCTTCCTTTCCCTTTAAGCTTTGCTAGTCTTGATACCCATGGTAATGGGATTGCTGAGTCCTCGTGGCTCACAGATTACTACAACAACAGTTGCAGGTACAGGTTATGCGATGATCATGACGCGAGAGCGATGCTTGCTTGCGTTGAGTTCTTCTTCTGCTTCTTCTTCGATCAGGGGATAGGTTCCAGGTCGGCAACCTGGGCTAGCAGGGTGGATGTCGTTTGAGTTTCTGTTTGTGTTTCATCCGTAGTCGGATGATGCTCTAATGTATTGTGATGTTGTATTCGTGTGGCATTGGATGCCTTATGTATGTATCCCCATCTATTATGTAATGTTGATGTAATGATATCCACCTTGCAAAAGCGTTTCAATATGCGGGTCTATCCTTGGTGGGACCTTCGAGTTCCTTTTGGATAGGGTCGCATATTGGGCGTGATAAGTTGGTAATCAGAGCCTCGACCGACCATAGTAGCCCCCTTGATTGTTGGCCGTTTTTGAGTCTAGAAAAAACTATTTTGAGTCTTAGGATTATATATATCGGAGAGTAGGATTCTTTTTACTCCTCAGCCCCCTTCATCGCTCTTGTGAGGTCTCCTGACGTAGATGTTTTGTCTTTCCTCTCCTCAAATTTCACTAAATTTTTTTTAGGATCACGGGGGTATCTTGGAATCGTTCCGATGGTTTTGTGACGAGAACATTGTTCTTGGTGCCTCCTGCCTATTATGTGGCTTTGACCCGGGGAGTTGAGCTCCGAGGTGTTGTCATCACAATTTTATCTGCCATGCTTAGCTTCATTAATATGCCTTCTTACTGTTGGGTGCCTTGCCATGCCATGTTTTGCTCTGTGGTGAGTTGCACAAGCTCATCTACATGCCTTCATAATTATGTTCCTGCCATGTATGAATCTGTATTATAACTTGCTATGTTTACTTGGGTGCCATCATATTTTCTGATCCTTTTTGGCTTATGGTCAGTAAGGGACTTTTGATCTATGCATTTAGTAGATTCATGCCATACCTTGGTTTGCCATTATAAGTTCCTGTAACATGTTGTTTGATAGCTCTAAACATTGCATCGCGATGTTATTTTCTGCAAAGTCTGAAATTGTTATTACTTGCAATCTTACCATGTGTGTTTGAGCATGTTCTAGTGATTTCTGGAGATAGCTCAGTGTTCATGTTTTGTAATGCTTTACCTGTACATCATGTCCATGCCTTTTGTTATTATGTTGAGGTGCTATAGCATGTTGTTTTGATGCTTGCAATATGCCTAGTTGCTGTTTTGGACAGCTTGTCCTTTAAACTTGTTTCATGTGTGTGTGTTGAACCGTTGCTCCGTTTTGAGTGTGCCCTATATGAAACTTGCTTAGTTTTGCATGTAGTTTCATATTATCATGTTGCATCCTTGTTTTGAGCTGTGTGCTTGATGTTTGGGTGCATTTTGCATCAATGCCATGTTTAACTTGTGTTGCTCATATCTTCTAGGCCGTAGCTCCGAACTAAATGAGCTTTATATGTAACTTGACTAGAATCTCGTGTAGATCATCTTTGTGTATCTTAACTTGCTGTTTAACAACCTCAACTTAACGTTTGTTCAGATCTGGACCAACTTCGAAATATGCATATGAGGACTTACCGGAATTGTTATATGTTGTTCCCGGCCTCGTTTAAACTTGCCTTGATGTGTTGCTCTTGTTTGCATCATCTCTTGCCATGAGTAGCCTCATGTAGCTTGGTCATGCATCATGCTTGTTGTGCATCATGTCTTGTATATGTGTGGTGTGTTTACCATGTTGTGTGCTTCTTTTCGATAGTTTCTGTTTCGTTGCGATCGTGAGGACTCGTTCGTCTACGCTTGGTTCGGCTTCATCCGTTCGTCTTCTTCATGGACTCGTTCTTCTTCCTTGCGGGATTTCAGGCAAGATGACCGCTACCCTGGATCTCAATACTATCTTTGCTATGCTAGTTGCTTCCTTCTATCGCTTTGCTGCGCTACCTATCACCTGTTTATCAAGCCATCCCAAATTGCCATGAACCTCTAACCTTTGACACTTTTCCTATGCAAACCATTGATTGGCTATGTTACCGCTTTGCTCAGCCCCTCTTATAGCGTTGCTAGTTGCAGGTGAAGTTGAAGATTTCTCCATGGTGGACAGGATTTTGGTTGGGATATCACAATATCTCTTATATTATTAATGCGTCTATATACTTGGTAAAGGGTGGAAGACTCGGCCTTTTGCCTGGTGTTTTGTTCCACTCTTGCCGCCCTAGTTTCCGTCATACCGGTGTTATGTTCCCGGATTTTGCGTTCCTTACGTGGTCGGGTGATTTATTGGACCCCCTTGACAGTTCGCTTTGAATAAAACTCCTCCAGCAAGGCCCAACCTTGGTTTTACCATTTGCCTCATCACCACCTACTTTTCCCTTGGGAGTCGCTCTCTCGAGGGTCATCTTTATTATAGCCCCCCCGGGCCAATGCTTGTCTAAGTGTTGGTCCGAACTAGAGCCCTTTGCAGCACCCCCTCAGGGAAACTTGAGGTCTGGTTTTAGTTGTACGGATTGCTCATCCGGTGTTGCCCTGAGAACGAGATATGTGCAGCTCCTATCGGGATGTCGGCGCATCGGGCGGTCTTGCTGGTCTTGTTTTACCATTGTCGAAATGTCTTGTAAACCAGGATTCCGAGTCTGATCGGGCCTTCCTGGGAGAAGGTCTATTCCTTCGTTGATTGCGAGAGCTTGTCATGGGCTAAGTTGGGACACCCCTGCAGGGTATAATCTTTCGAAAGCCGTGCTTGCGGTTATAGGCAGATGGGAATTTGTTAATGTCTGGTTGTAGATAACTTGACACCAGATCCGAATTAAAACGCATCAACCGCGTGTGTAGCTGTGATGGTCTCTTCTCGGCGGAGTCCGGGAAGTGAACACGGTTTCTGGGTAATGTTTGACGTAAGTAGGAGTTCAGGATCACTTCTTGATCATTGCTAGCTTCACGACCGTTCCGCTTGCTCTCTTCTCGCTCTTATTTGCGTATGTTAGCCACCATATATGCTTAGTCGCTGCTGCAGCCTCACCACTTTACCCCTTCCTTTCCCTTTAAGCTTTGCTAGTCTTGATACCCATGGTAATGGGATTTCTGAGTCCTCGTGGCTCACAGATTACTACAACAACAGTTGCAGGTACAGGTTATGCGATGATCATGACGCGAGAGCGATGCTTGCTTGCGTTGAGTTCTTCTTCTGCTTCTTCTTCGATCAGGGGATAGGTTCCAGGTCGGCAACCTGGGCTAGCAGGGTGGATGTCGTTTGAGTTTCTGTTTGTGTTTCATCCGTAGTTAGATGATGCTCTGATGTATTGTGATGTTGTATTCATGTGGCATTGTATGCCTCTTGTATGTATCCCCATCTATTATGTAATGTTGATGTAATGATATCCACGTTGCAAAAGTGTTTCAATATGCGGGTCTATCCTTGGTGGGACCTTCGAGTTCCTTTTGGATAGGGTCGCATATTGGGCGCCTCGTCCCGCCTACCGTTGCCGGGTCTGAACCCAGGCGCCTCCACGCGCTGCCGTTTCTCGCCCACCGCTCCGCCCAGCTGCCGCCGTCCTGTTTCTTCCCGACGAGAACCATGCCTCTGCCTCATCCAGTTCGAGCGAACGAGACGACCAGAGCTGCCCCTCGTTGACCCGGTCCAGCGCCAGCGTGGATGAGCGCCACTCGCCCGCGCGTGGCCACCTTTGCTCCCGCCGCAGCCCAGCTCCCTCGCGCGCTGCCTAGCCCACCACCGAGCCGGGCCTTGGCCCATGGGTGAGTGCCCACAACCCCTCCTCTCTTTGGCCCAGCTAGTTTCGGCCCATGTAGTTTTTTTCTCTTCTTGCGAATTTGCTATTTATCTAGTGTTTTACAGATTTGCAGATAACCCCTTGCTCTTCATGCATATAAAAACTCAACAACTGTGCATCGGATTAAAATAATTTATACATGTAAAATGCTTAGAATTTTGTGTAGATTAATAATATGCCATTTTCATCCCATGTTAAAATGTTTAACTTGATGTTTATTTAAATTTGCTAATATGCCATGTTAAAATGCTTTAATTCATAACTAAATAACCGTAGCTCGGTTTTAAATAAACTTTATATGTAAATGGGGTGGAAAAATGCCTAGTTTAACATGGTCCACTTTATTTTCCTGTTTAACAACAATAAAATTGTGTTTAGAGCAGAACAGTACCAAATTCATAATTTGCATATGGGGATTTTTCCGGAATTGTTGTTTGTTATTTCCGGCCTCATTTAAACTTGCCCAAATAGTTAGTTTCCATATGCTTCACCTCTGGCCATGTTTAGCAACATTTAATATTATTTGGTAGCCTAACCGAGAGCGAACTAAATAAATGTTGTGAAGTTTCGTCAATATGCAACTCGTTGCATATTGAGCTCCACTTAAATTGTAGTGTTGTTGTTGTTGCATTTTGCCATGCCGTGCCATGCTATTTAAACCGGACATGCATCATACTTGTTTGTGCATCATGCCATGTTTATGCTTGTGCATTTACCATGTTGTTTATTTCTTTCCGGTGTTGCTTCTTAGTCCGGTAATGTTGCGATTGTGAGGATTTGTTCGACTACGCCCGTTCATCTTCTTCATGGACTCGTTCTTCTTCCATGCGGGATTTCAGGCAAGATGACCGCTACCCTGGATCTCACTACTATCATTGCTATGCTAGTTGCTTCGTTCTATCGCTATGCTGCGTTACCTATCACCTGTTCTTCAAGCCTCCCATATTGCCATGAACCTCTAACCTTTGATACCTTTCCTATGCAAACCGTTGTTTGGCTATGTTACCGCTTTTGTTCATCCCCTCTTATAGCGTTGCTAGTTGTAGGTGAAGTTGAAGATTTCTCCTTGGTGGACATGATTTTGGGTGGGATATCACAATATCTCTTATATTATTAATGCATCTATATACTTGGTAAAGGGTGGAAGACTCGGCCTTATGCCTCGTGTTTTGTTCCACTCTTGCCGCCCTAGTTTCTGTCATACCGGTGTTATGTTCCCGGATTTTGCGTTCCTTACGCGGTCGGGTGATTTATGGGACCCCCTTGACAGTTCGCTTTGAATAAAACTCCTCCAGCAAGGCCCAACATTGTTTTTACCATTTGCCTCACCACCACCTACCTTCTCCCTTGGGAGTCGCTCTCTCGAGGGTCATATTTATTATAGCCCCCCCGGGCCAGTGCTTGTCTAACTGTTGGTCCAAACTAGAGCCCTTTGCAGCGCCCCCTTAGGGAAACTTGAGGTCTAGTTTTAGTTGTACGGATTGCTCATCCGGTGTTGCCCTGAGAACGAGATATGTGCAGCTCCTATCGGGATTGTCGGCGCATCAGGCGGCTTTGCTGGTCTTGTTTTACCATTGTCGAAATGTCTTGTAAACCGGGATTCCGAGTCTGATCGGGTCTTCCTGTGAGAAGGTCTATTCCTTCGTTGATCGCGAGAGCTTGTCATGGGCTAAGTTGGGAAACCCCTGCAGGGTATAATCTTTCAAAAGCCGTGCCTGTGGTTATAGGCAGAGGGGAATTTGTTAATTTCCGGTTGTAGATAACTTGACACCAGATCCGAAATAAAACGCATCAACCGCGTGTGTAGCCGTGATGGTCTCTTCTCGGCGGAGTCCGGGAAGTGAACACGGTTTCTGGGTTATGTTTGACGTAAGTAGGAGTTCAGGATCACTTCTTGATCATTACTAGTTGACGACCGTTCTGCTTGCTCTCTTCTCGTTCTTATTTGCGTATGTTAGCCACCATATATGCTTAGTCGCTGATGAAGCCTCACCACTTTACCCCCTTCCTTTCCTGTTAAGCTTTGCTAGTCTTGATACCCATGGTAATGGGATTGCTGAGTCCTCATGGCTCAGAGATTACTACAACAATAGTTGCAGGTACAGGTTCATGCGATGATCATGCCGCGAGAGCGATGCTTGCTTGCGTTGAGTTCTTCTTCTGCTTCTTCTTCGATCAGGGGATAGGTTCCAGGTCGGCAGCCTGGGCTAGCAGGGTGGATGTCGTTTGAGTTTCTGTTTGTGATTCATCCGTAGTCGGATGATGCTCTTATGTATTGTGATGTTGTATTCATGTGGCATTGTATGCCTTATGTATGTATCCCCATCTATTATGTGATGTTGATGTAATGATATCCACCTTGCAAAAGCGTTTCAATATGCGGGTCTATCCTTGGTGGGACCTTCGAGTTCCTTTTGGATAGGGTCGCATATTGGGCGTGACAAGTTGGTATCAGAGCCAGGTTTAACATGCTGTTTGTGTTTATTTTGCATAATGCCATGTTAAAATGCTTTAATTCAAAACTAAATAACCGTAGCTCCGAATTAAATAAACTTTATATGTAAATGGGGTGGAAAAATGCCTTGTTTAACATGGTCCACTTTATTTTCCTGTTTAACAAACTTAAAATATGTTCTAGGGCAGAACAGTACCAAATCCATAATTTGCATATGGGGATTTTCCGGAATTGTTGTTTGTTGTTCCGGCCTCATTTAAACTTGCTTAGATAGGTAGTTTCTTCATGCTTCACCTCTTGCCATGGTTAACAACATTTAATATTGTTGTGTACATAACCGAGATCAAACTAAATAATTGCATGTGGTGTTTTGTCAATATGCAACTCGTTGCATATTGAGCTCCATTTAACTTGTAGTATTGTTTGTTGCAAATTGCCATGCCATGCCTCTTTAAACCGGACATGCATCATACTTGTTTGTGCATCATGCCATGATTATGCTGGTGTGTTTACCATGTTGTTTGCTTCTTTCCGGGTTGCCTTCGGTTTCGTTCTGGAGTTGTGAGGATTCGTTCGACTACGTCCGCTTGTCTTCTTCATGGACTCGTTCTTCTTCCTTGCGGGATTTCAGGCAAGATGACCGCTACCCTGGATCTCACTACTATCATTGCTATGCTAGTTGCTTCGTTCTATCGCTATGTTGCGCTACCTATCACTTGTTTATCAAGCCATCCCATATTGCCATGAACCTCTAACCTTTGACACCTTTCCTATGCAAACCATTGTTTGGCTATGTTACCGCTTTTGCTCAGCCTCTCCTATAGCGTTGCTAGTTGCAGGTGAAGTTGAAGATTTCTCCATGGTGGACAGGATTTTGGTTGGGATATCACAATATCTCTTATATTATTAATGCATCTATATACTTGGTAAAGGGTGGAAGACTCGGCCTTTTGCCTGGTGTTTTGTTCCACTCTTGCTGCCCTAGTTTCCGTCATACCTGTGTCATGTTCCCGGATTTTGTGTTCCTTACGCGGTCGGGTGATTTATGGGATCCCCTTGACAGTTCGCTTTGAATAAAACTCCTCCAGCAAGGCCCAACATTGGTTTTACCATTTGCCTCACCACCACCTATCCCTTTCCCTTGGGTCGGCCAACCCGAGGGTCATCTTTATTTTAGCCCCCCCGGCCCAGTGCTTGTCTAAGTGTTGGTCCGAACTAGAGCCCTTTGCAGCGCCCCCTCAGGGAAACTTGAGGTCTGGTTTTAGTTGTACGGATTGCTCATCCGGTGTTGCCCTGAGAACGAGATATGTGCAGCTCCTATCGGGATTGTCGGCGCATCGGGCGGCTTTGCTGGTCTTGTTTTACGATTGTCGAAATGTCTTGTAAAGTGGGATTCCGAGTCTGATCGGGTCTTCCTGGGAGAAGGTCTATTCCTTCGTTGATCGCGAGAGCTTGTCATGGGCTAAGTTGGGACACCCCTGTAGGGTATAATCTTTCGAAAGCCGTGCCTGTGGTTATAGGCAGATGGGAATTTTTTAATGTCCAGTTGTAGACAACTTGACACCAGATCTGAATTAAAACACATCAACCGTGTGTGTAGCCGTGATGGTCTCTTTTCGGCGGAGTCCGGGAAGTGAACACGGTTTTGGGTTATGTTTGACGTAAGTAGGAGTTCAGGATCACTTCTTGATCATTGCTAGCTTCACGACCATTCCTTTTACTCTCTTCTCGCTCTTATTTGCATATGTTAGCCACCATATATGCTTAGTCGCTGCTGCAGCCTCACCACTTTACCCCTTCCTTTCCTATTAAGCTTTGCTAGGCTTGATACCCATGGTAATGGGATTGCTGAGTCCTCGTGGCTCACAAATTACTACAACAACAGTTGCAGGTACAGGTTGTGCGATGATCATGACGCGAGAGCGATGGTTACTTGTTTCGGAGTTCTTCTTCTGCTTCTTCTTCGATCAGGGGATAGGTTCCAGGTCGGCAGCCTGGGCTAGCAGGGTGGATGTCGTTTGAGTTTCTGTTTGTGTTTCATCCGTAGTCGGATGATGCTCTGATGTATTGTGATGTTGTATTCATGTGGCTTTGTATGCCTCTTGTATGTATCCCCACCTATTATGTAATGTTGATGTAATGATATCCACCTTGCAAAAGCGTTTCAATATGCGGGTCTATCCTTGGTGGACCTTCGAGTTCCTTTTGGATAGGGTCGCATATTGGGCGTGACAAGATGTTGTAACGCCCCGAGACCGACGCTTCAGTTGTCCTTCCATTTATTTTAGTTGTTGACGTGTGTTAATTATGTTTGTTGCATTATCATAATTGTTTTGCATATTTCATTCATATATGTTATGCCATGATTATGTTGAGTGCCTTGTCATATATTTGCTTCTTGCACCATGCTCATCGCACTTGTTATGTTGCATTGTTGTCATGCCCAATATGCGACCCTATCCAAAAGGAACTCGAGGGTCCCACCAAGGATAGACCCGCATATTGAAACGCTTTTGCAAGGTGGATATCATTACATCAACATTACATAATAGATGGGGATGCATACATAAGGCATACAATGCCACATGAATACAACATCACAATACATGAGAGAAACATCCGACTACGGATGAATCACAAACAGAAACTCAAACGACATCCACCCTGCTAGCCCAGGCTGCCGACCTGGAACCTATCCCCTGATCAAAGAAGAAGCAGAAGAAGAACTCAACGCAAGTAAGCATCGCTCTCGCGTCATGATCATCGCATAACCTGTACCTGCAACTGTTGTTGTAGTAAACTGCGAGCCACGAGGACTCAGCAATCCCATTACCATGGGTATCAAGACTAGCAAAGCTTAAAGGGAATGCAAGGGGTAAAGTGGTGAGGTTGCAGCAGCGACTAAGCATATATGGTGGCTAACATATGCAAATAAGAGCGAGGAGAGAGCAAAAGGAACGGTCGTGAAGCTAGCAATGATCAAGAAGTGATCCTGAACTCCTACTTACGTCAAACATAACCCAGAAACCGTGTTCACTTCCCGGACTCCGCCGAGAAGAGACCATCACGGCTACACACGCGGTTGATGCGTTTTAATTTGGATCTGGTGTCAAGTTATCTACAACCGAACATTAACAAATTCCCATCTGCCTATAACCGCAGGCACGGCTTTCGAAAGATTATACCCTGCAGGGGTGTCCCAACTTAGCCCATGACAAGCTCTCGCGATCAAGAAGGAATAGACCTTCTCCCAGGAAGACCCGATCAGACTCGGAATCCCGGTTTACAAGACATTTCGACAATGGTAAAACAAGACCAGCAAAGCCGCCCGATGCGCCGACAATCCCGATAGGAGCTGCACATATCTCGTTCTCAGGGCAACACCGAATAAGTCAAGCTACGAGTAAAACCAGCCCTCGAGTTGCCCCGAGGTAGCCCCGCAGTCTACTCGGTTCGGACCAACACTTAGACAAGCACTAGCCCGGGGGGGGGGGGCTAAAATAAAGATGACCCTCGGGTTGGCCGACCCAAGGGAAAGGGATAGGTGGTGGTGAGGCAAATGGTAAAACCAAGGTTGGGCCTTGCCGGAGGAGTTTTATTCAAAGCGAACTGTCAAGGGGGTCCCATAAATCACCCGACCGTGTAAGGAACGCAAAATCCGGGAACATAACACCGGTATGACGGAAACTAGGGCGGCAAGAGTGGAACAAAACACTAGGCAAAAGGCCGAGTCTTCCACCCTTTACCAAATATATAGATGCATTAATAATATAAGAGATATTGTGATATCCCAACCAAAATCCTGTCCACCATGGAGCAATCTTCAACTTCACCTGCAACTAGCAACGCTATAAGAGGGGCTGAGCAAAAGCGGTAACATAGCCAAACAACGGTTTGCGTAGGAAAGGTGTCAAAGGTTAGAGGTTCATGGCAATATGGGATGGCTTGATGAGCAAAAGATAGGTACCACAGCATAGCGATAGAACGAAGCAACTAGCATAACAATGATAGTAATGAGATCCAGGGTAGCGGTCATCTTGCCTGAAATCCCGCAAGGAAGAAGAACGAGTCCATGAAGAAGATGAACGGACGAAGCCGAACCAAGCGTAGACGAACGAATCCTCACGATCGCAACGAAACAGGAACTATCGAAAAGAAGCACACAACATGGTAAACACACCACACATGAACAAGGCATGATGCACAACAAGCATGATGCATGAAAAGGCTACATGAAGCTACTCATGGCAAGAGATGATGCAAACAAGAGCAACACATCAAGGCAAGTTTAAATGAGGCTGGGAACAATATATAACAATTTCGGTAAGTCCTCATATGCGTATTTCGAAATTGGTCCAGATCTGAATAAACCTTATGTTCAAGTAGTTAAACAGAAAGTTAAGATGCACCAAGATGATCTACACGAGATTCTAGTCAAGTTACATATAAAGTTCATTAGAATTGGAGCTATGACCTAGAAGATATGAGCAACACAAGTTAAACATGGCATTGATGCAAAATGCACCCAAACATCAAGCAAACACCTCAAAACAAGGATGCAACATGATAATATGAAACTACATTCAAAATCAAGCAAGTTTCATATAGAGCACTCTTAAAACGGAGCAACGGTTCAACACACACATGCTATATAAGTCATAACAACAATCTGTCCAAAGCAGCAACTAGGCATTTTGCAAGCATCAAAACAACATGCTACAGCACCCCAACATGAGAACAAAAGGCATGGACATGATGTACAGGTAAAGAACAACAAAACATGAACACTGAGCTATCTCTATAAATCACTAGAACATGCTCAAACACTCATGGTAAGATTGCAAGTTATAACAATTTCAGACATTGCAGAAAATAACATCACGATGCAATGTTTAGAGCTATCAAACAACATGTTACAGGAACTTATCATGGCAAACAAAGGCATGGCATGAATCTTCTAAATTCATAGATAAAAAGACCCTTACTGACCATAAGCCAAAAAGGATAAGAAAATATGATGGCACCCACGTAAACATAGCAAATTATATTACAGATTCAAACATGGCAGAAACATAATTATGAAGGCATGTAGATGAGCTTGTGCAACTCACTACAGAGCAATATATAGCATGGCAAGGCACCCAACAGTAAGAATACATGTTTGTGAAGCTAAGCATGGCAATAGCAAGGTCATAGGGTGCATGGAACACTAGCAAAACACATGGGAACAAGTGAACTTAATGTAAACAGGCTGACAGCACAATTATGAAGCAACTTTGGAGCAAGATATGAACAAGCTACATCAAGCTATAAATGCAACCATGGGCATGAATGGATAGAGGATGACATGTAGATCAAAACATGTTTATAGAACATCTCCAGATTATGCATAGAATGATTAGTAGCAACATGTTTATATAGCATCGCGAAATAACAGATTCAGCCTAGCAAAACAGCAACATCATGAACACTACTTAACAAGCTCGATACACTCACCACAAGTCATTGCATGACAAGATAAGCATAAAAACATCAAGAAGACATGTTTGTGAAACAAACCAAGTCAAGAACAAGTCCATAGCATGCAAGGATCAACTATAGCAAGCTTGGCCAAATTGAATAACACGAAAACAATCTGCTAGGAAACATTTTGAAGCAAAAGTAGAGCACGAAAATGACATGCTAGACTACTCCATAATTGCAACCAAGGGCATTAATGGATAGATAATAACCTATTGTTCAAAACATCCTGACTGAAGTATCTCAAAATATACATAGATCTCTCTGTAGCATCAAGTTTACATGGCATGAAAATAACAGCAGAACAGGGACTAAAATCAGCAACATCACGATGCCTAGTTTGCATGCTTGTGCTAGTCACCACATTGATCACAAAAATACATGGCATACACCACTGTAAAGAAGACATAGCATAGTTCAAAACACATGAAGACATCAACCTCATAGGATGCACACATCAATCATGGCAAAAATGACAAAAGAGCTCGTTCTGATAACAGACAGCAGAAAACATTATGAAGCACTCTTACAACGATGATTCAGGCATCAAGATGACATCAAATGAATATGATGCAATGGAATGAAATGATGTACTCGTCGAGGCGAACAATTTGACATATTAGACGCACGAAACAGAGCTACGGATGCAGAGATGCGGCATGATGAACAAGGCATGAAAATTACTGAATCTGGGGACTTAGGCGAAAATATACCCTCCGAAAAGTCAACTCGGGATGGAGATATCCGGGACACGGGGATCCCGTTTGCTTTGTATCCTGGTGGATCTGATCCATCTGCAGTTCCGGGCCGGATCTCGCCGGATCCGGCCGGAGTCTTCGCCGGAGACGGTGGCTGGAGGCGAGGGAGAGGCCGGGGAGGCGCGGGGGACCTGCGGGGCGGCTAGCCGAGGAGGACGACGGTGGGGCGGCTAGCCGGAGCTCGGGGCGAGGAAGGCGGCGGCCGGAGGAAGCGGCGGGCGGCGGACCCGGCCGGAGGCGGGCGGCCGGACTCGCGCGGCCTCGGCCGCAGCGGCGCGCGGGCGTCGGGGTCCCGGAGGGA
>NC_041381.1:110523822-110531046 GCF_002162155.2 Triticum dicoccoides | reverse complement strand
GCGGGCTCTCCGGGCCGGCGGCGGGGGCGGCGTGGGAGGCGAGTGGCGGCGTGCCACGTGACGGCGGTGGGACGACCCGGACATGTCCGGCTGCGGCCGGACGTGTCCGGTGGCGGCGGGGACAAATCTGCTAGGGTTAGGGGGGTTTGGACCGTGAATTTCGGGGGAGGGGCTAGTTTTATAGGTAGAGGGAGCTAGGAGAGTCCAAATGAGGAGCAATTTTCGGCCACGCAATCGTGATAGAACGACCGAGATCATGGAGGGGAGTTGGATGGGTTTTGGGCCACTTTGGAAGGGGTGTTGGGCTGCAAAGAGAGAGGGGCTTTACGGTTACCCGGTTAACCGTTGGAGTCTCAAACAACGTCCAAATGGCACGAAACTTGACAGGCGGTCTACCGGTGCTATACCAAGGCCGCTTGACAAGACTCAGTCCATTCCGAGAAAGTTTAACACCCACTCACAACGAGAGATGAAAGGGGAACGCCGGAGGGCATAGGAGTGCCGGATTGCAAAACGGACAACGGGGAAAAAGCTCGGATGCATGAGACGAACACGTATGCAAAATGAAATGCACATGATGACATGATAAAATGCAACACACAAGCGAATGACATGGCAACGACGGCGAATAACTGGCAGACACCTGGCACATCGGAATCAGGGCGTTACAACACTCCTCCACTAACAAGAGATCTCGTCCCGAGATCTTAGGACCGAGACGGAAGGGAAAAGGGATGAGGTGAAACAAGAACTCAAGAGAAGAAAAGAGGAATGACGAGAATGGTGAGAATCAAAAGCTCACGGAATCAGATAGACTATGAAACCACTCCGGTTAGAACGAGATAAGAAACGAATAAGACTGAAAGGATTTAGGCAGCACTCCGGCTGAACAAGGAAAGAATAGAACACGAGCTTCACAAGATGGAATGACACTTGATGAAGACATGACACAAAACCTCCGGAAATAATTAAAAGAGATGAATGAAAAGAATGTAGAAGGAAAGGTTGAACGGATTAGAATATCTGAGAAGAACGAAGAAATGCAAAACTCCACTTCAAAAGAATACGGAGAATTTATTGCCCTTCGAAAATCAAGAAGGAAAGATACTTGAGCTCCTTCGATAAGAATCTTGATGAACTCTTGAAGAATGAATTAGATCATGAAGAACCACCATGAAGGACTCCGGTGACAAAAGGATGATGAGATACAATGAAGGATGAAAGAACAAGATGAGCATTGCGATGATTTAGATGGAGGTTCCGACAAAATGGCTGAGGAAATTTGAACTCCGGAAAAGAAAAGATGAACACACTTGGAACTAGAATTTATTCCTCATGAACAAACTCCAAAGGAAGGGATTAATCACATGGATGAAATAAGAATAAGATTTATTGTATGCTTCTCCTTCATCAAATTAAATTGATGACAAGCAATGGATCATACTACTTATTCTTCTTGAAAAAGAATTGAGAAGGGATAGCACCAAACTTGAGAAGGTCTTCATGAACCACCAGTAGGATTGAAGAGAACGAAAGGATTAATATTATAATCAAAGAAAAAGAATCTTGAACGAACCACCGAAAGAATACAAAAATGACTGATGAAAGAGACTGAATCACCGGGAAGAAGTGGACGATCAATTATGCCTGAGGGGATTTAGATGCACAAGAATGAAGAGATTACGAGCTGATTGAAGAACACTTGAATGAAGCACCGGGATAATTAGATAACAGTAACTGAAATGATGGCCTCCGATGAAAAGAAATGGAAAAACAACTTCTGAAGTACTTCGGATGGGTAAGAAAGAATATCTGACAAACTGAAATAATTCGAGAGGATGATATGTAGCTAGAACCACGAAACTTCGAGAGAACGGGCAAAATTGAGAGGGAAAACTCTTCTGCTATCTTCAAAAGACGACGAGAAATACCACCAAAATTACTGAGATACTCCAGAAGAATTAAAAGCGAAGAGGTTGAGCCAACAATGAAATGATTTGAAATCGATCTTGGAAATAGCATCTGACTGATGAAATTCATTCTTACGTCAGACTCCGAAAAGAATTGAGAATAACTCCAGGGGAATTAGAAGAGTCAGGTAAGATCCTGGGAAAAGACCTGTGGGTTATGGCCCACTGAAGAGAAAACACCGTTGGAAAGGATCTTGAACAAATAGATGAAGCACCGGAACAATTAAAATATTTGAATGAGGTGACAACCTCGAATTAATTGGAACACTGACGAATCTCTTGAGATGTCTTCCGAACTCTGGAATGATTGAATGGCGATAGGCGAACGAGGAAGGAGAACACTTGATCGAAGGAAAGAATATAGTCACTACCGAAAAACTTGAATTGAGTCCACCGGAGAAGAGATGAAGAATGTCCACCGAGACGAGAATTCACCGATTGAAATAATTGACAAAAGACTGAAGAGGTTCTGCACGAATGAAATTGATGTTCGAAAGAGACTCAGGCTCCGGGAAGAAGAGGGTGGGAGGGCGGGAAAACAAAGGCAACTTGGAAGGGCAAATCGACGAATATCTTGAAGAGAAAACTCCGGTTGAAATCATTGAGGAGAGGGAGCAAAAACTTCACACGAGTAGGACGGATACTTGATTATGGACTCCGGTTCCGAGAAGAAAAAGGGGAGGGCGGGTGGGAAAAGAAAACAACTGAGGATTGAACTTGGCAAAGATGAAGAGGCTCGAGTCAACTTAACGAGAAAAGCACCGGATGAAAAGAGCTGAGGAACAACGATCGGAAAACCAACTGCGTGAACCTAAAGAAAAATTTGAAGGAGAAGAGGAGTAGTTCAAAACACCTACGTCAAGATTCCTCACTAGAGCGACGAAGGGGCTGAGGAAAAAAAGAATTCCTACTCTCCGATATAACTAGACTTCGAAAATAGTTTTCTTCTAGACTCAACAACGGCCAAACTACCGATCAATCAAGGGGGCTCCTAGGGTCGGTCGAGGCTCTGATTACCAACTTGTCACGCCCAATATGCGACCCTATCCAAAAGGAACTTGAAGGTCCCACCAAGGATAGACCCGCATATTGAAACGCTTTTGCAAGGTGGATATCATTACATCAACATTACATAATACATGGGGATACATACATAAGGCATACAATGCCACATGAATACAACATCACAATACATGAGAGCAACATCCGACTACGGATGAATCACAAACAGAAACTCAAACGACATCCACCCTGCTAGCCCAGGCTGCCGACCTGGAACCTATCCCCTGATCGAAGAAGAAGCAGAAGAAGAACTCAACGCAAGCAAGCATCGCTCTCGCGTCATGATCATCGCATAACCTGTACCTGCAACTGTTGTTACAGTAAACTATGAGCCACGAGGACTCAGCAATCCCATTACCATGGGTATCAAGACTAGCAAAGCTTAAAGGGAATGGAAGGGGTAAAGTGGTGAGGTTGCAGCAGCGACTAAGCATATATTGTGGCTAACATACGCAAATAAGAGCGAGGGGAGAGCAAAAGGAACGGTCGTGAAGCTAGCAATGATCAAGAAGTGATCCTGAACTCCTACTTACGTCAAACATAACCCAGAAACCGTGTTCACTTCCCGGACTCCGCCGAGAAGAGACCATCACGGCTACACACGCGGTTGATGCGTTTTAATTCGGATCTGGTGTCAAGTTATCTACAACCGGCATTAACAAATTCCCATCTGCCTATAACCACAGGCACGGCTTTCGAAAGATTATACCCTGCAGGGGTGTGCCAACTTAGCCCATGACAAGCTCTCGCGATCAACGAAGGAATAGACCTTCTCCCAGGAAGACCCGATCAGACTCGGAATCCCGGTTTAATAGACATTTCTACAATGGTAAAACAAGACCAGCAAAGCCGCCCGATGCGCCGACAATCCCGATAGGAGCTGCACATATCTCGTTCTCAGGGCAACACCGGATAAGTCAAGCTACGAGTAAAACCAGCCCTCGAGTTGCCCCGAGGTGGCCCCGCAGTCTACTCGGTTCGGACCAACACTTAGACAAGCACTGGCCCGGGGGGGCTAATATAAAGATGACCCTCGTGTTGGCCGACCCGAGGGAAAGGGATAGGTGGTGGTGAGGCAAATGGTAAAACCAAGGTTGGGCCTTGTTGGAGGAGTTTTATTCAAAGCGAACTGTCAAGGGGGTCCCATAAATCACCCGACCGCGTAAGGAACGCAAAATCCGGGAACATAACACCGGTATGACAGAAACTAGGGTGGCAAGAGTGGAACAAAACACTAGGCAAAAGGCCGAGTCTTCCACCCTTTACCAAATATATAGATGCATTAATAATATAAGAGATATTGTGATATCCCAACCAAATCCCTGTCCACCATGGAGCAATCTTCAACTTCACCTGCAACTAGCAACGCTATAAGAGGGGCTGAGCAAAAGCGGTAACATAGCCAAACAACGGTTTGCGTAGGAAAGGTGTCAAAGGTTAGAGGTTCATGGCAATATGGGATGGCTTGATGAGCAAAAGATAGGTAACGCAGCATAGGGATAGAACGAAGCAACTAGCATAGCAATGATAGTAATGAGATCCAGGGTAGCGGTCATCTTGCCTGAAATCCCGCAAGGAAGAAGAACGAGTCCATGAAGAAGATGAACGGATGAAGCCGAACCAAGCGTAGACGAACGGATCCTCACGATCGCAAGGAAACAGGAACTATCGAAAAGAAGCACACAACATGGTAAACACACCACACATGAACAAGGCATGATGCACAACAAGCATGATGCATGACAAGGCTACATGAAGCTACTCATGGCAAGAGATGATGCAAACAAGAGCAACACATCAAGGCAAGTTTAAATGAGGCCGGGAACAACATATAACAATTCCGGTAAGTCCTCATATGCGTATTTCGAAATTGGTCCAGATCTGAATAAACCTTATGTTCAAGTAGTTAAATAGCAAGTTAAGATGCACCAAGATGATCTACACGAGATTCTAGTCAAGTTACATATAAAGTTCATTAGAATTGGAGCTACGACCTAGAAGATATGAGCAACACAAGTTAAACATGGCATTGATGCAAAATGCACCCAAACATCAAGCAAACACCTCAAAACAAGGATGCAACATGATAATATGAAACTACATGCAAAATCAAGCAAGTTTCATATAGAGCACACTCAAAATGGAGCAACGGTTCAACACACACATGCTATACAAGTCATAACAACAATCTGTCCAAAACAGCAACTAGGCATTTTGCAAGCATCAAAACAACATGCTACAGCACCCCAACATGAGAACAAAAGGCATGGACATGATGTACAGGTAAAGCACAACAAAACATGAACACTGAGCTATCTCTATAAATCACTAGAACATGCTCAAACACTCATGGTAAGATTGCAAGTTATAACAATTTCAGACTTTGCAGAAAATAACATCACGATGCAATGTTTAGAGCTATCAAACAACATGTTACAGGAACTTATCATGGCAAACAAAGGCATGGCATGAATCTACTAAATGCATAGATCAAAAGACCCTTACTGACCATAATCCAAAAAGTATCAGAGAATATGATGGCAACCACGTAAACATAGCAAGTTATATTACTGATTCAAACATGGCAGAAACATAATTATGAAGGCATGTAGATGAGCTTGTGCAACTCACTACAGAGCAATATATAGCATGGCAAGGCACCCAACAGTAAGAAGACATGTTTGTGAAGCTAAGCATGGCAATAGCAAGGTCATAGGGTGCATGGAACACTAGCAAAACACATGGGAACAAGTGAACTTAATGTAAACAGGCTGACAGCACAATTATGAAGCAACTTTGGAGCAAGATATGAACAAGCTACAGCAAGCTATAAATACAACCAGGGGCATTAATGGATAGAGGATGACATGTAGATCAAAACATGTTTATAGAACATCTCCAGATTATGCATAGAATGATTAGTACCAACATGTTTATATAGCATCGCGAAATAACAGATTCAGCCTAGCAAAACAGCAACATCATGAACACTACTTAACAAGCTCGATACACTCACCACAAGTCATTGCATGACAAGATAAGGATAGCATCATCAATAAGACATGTTTGTGAAACAAACCAAGTCAAGAACAAGTCCATAGCATGCAAGGATCAACTATAGCAAGCTTGGCCAAATTGAATAACACGAAAACAATCTGCTAGGAAACATTTTGAAGCAAAAGTAGAGCACGAAAATGACATGCTAGACTACTCCATAATTTCAACCAAGGGCATTAATGGATAGACAATAACCTATTGTTCAAAACATCCTTACTGAAGTATCTCAAAATATACATAGATCTCTCTGTGGCATCAAGTTTACATGGCATGAAAATAACAACAGAACAGAGACTAAAATCAGCAACATCACGATGCCTAGTTTGCATGCTTGTGCTAGTCACCACATTGATCACAAAAATACATGGCATACACCACTGTAAAGAAGACATAGCATAGTTCAAAACACATGAAGACATCAACCTCATAGGATGCACACATCAATCATGGCAAAAATGACAAAAGAGCTCGTTCTGATAACAGACATCAGAAAACATTATGAAGCACTCTTACAACAATGATTCAGGCATCAAGATGACCACAAATGAATATGATGCAATGGAATGAAATGATGTACTCGTCGAGCCGAACAATTTGACATATTATACGCACGAAACGGAGCTACGGATGCAGAGATGCGGCATGATGAACATGGCATGAAAATTACTGAATCTGGGGACTCAGGATGGAGATATACCCTCCGAAAATATACCCTCCGAAATATATCCTCCGGAAAGAATCTGGGAATCTGGAATCTAGCGAAAATATACCCTCCGAAAAGTCAACTCGGGATGGAGATATCCGGGACACGGGGATCCCGTTTGCTTCGTATCCTGGTGGATCTGATCCATCTGCAGTTCCGGGCCGGATCTCGCCGGATCCGGCCGGAGTCTTCGCCGGAGACGGTGGCCGGAGGCGAGGGAGAGGCCGGGGAGGCGCGGGGGACCTGCGGGGAGGCTAGCCGAGGAGGACAATGGCAGGGCGGCTAGCCGGAGCTCAGGGCGAGGAAGGCGACGACCGGAGGAAGCGGCGGGCGGCGGACTCGGCCGGAGGCGGGAGCCGGCGAGGGGCGGAGGCGGGCGGCCGGACTCGCGCGGCCTCGGCCGCGGTGGCGCGCGGGTGGCGGGGTCCCCGC
>NC_041381.1:110465939-110523494 GCF_002162155.2 Triticum dicoccoides | reverse complement strand
GGGAGGCGAATGGCAGCGTGCCATGTGGCGGCGGCGGGATGACCCGGATGTGTCCGGCTGCGGCCGGACGTGTCCGGTGGCGGCGGGGACGAATCTGCTAGGGTTAGGGGGGTTTGGACCGCGAATTTCGGGGGAGGGGCTAGTTTTATAGGTAGAGGGAGCTAGGAGGTTCCAAATGAGGAGCGGTTTTCGGCCACGCGATTGTGATCGAACGACCGAGAGCATTGAGGGGAGTTGGATGGGTTTTGGGCCACTTTGGAAGGGGTGTTGGGCTGCAAAGAGAGAGGGGCTTTACGGTTACCCGGTTAACCGTTGGAGTCTCAAACAACCTCCAAATGGCATGAAACTTGACAGGCGGTCTACCGGTGCTATACCAAGGCCGCTTGCCAAGACTCGGTCCATTTCGAGAAAGTTTAACACCCACTCACAATGAGAGACGAAAGGGGAACACCAGAGGGCATAGGAGTGCCGGATTGCAAAACGGACAACGGGGAAAAAGCTCGGATGCATGAGACGAACACGTATGCAAAATGAAATGCACATGATGACATGATAAAATGCAACACACAAGCAAATGACATGGCAACGACGGCGAATAACTGGCAGACACCTGGCGCATCGGAATCGGGGCGTTACAATTGTACCCTTGTCATTTTGCATTTCATCATGCTCATCATGTGGGTTGCATTCTTCATGTTGTGTGTGCATCAGCCCTTGCTATCTTTCTCAAGCCTTATGCCCATGTATCATCACCTCTCCCTTCCTTCTTCCTTCATGTTTTTGCAAGTGACATTATTCCCTCCGCCACTAATGTTCATTCATTTCCTGGTGACCTTACCCAATGCCTTACACCTCTATGTCAAATTTTATCTCATTTGGAGTTGATTTGGTTGGGTTCAAAAATGGAGCAAGTTTGAATTTAGTTCAAACTTGATTTATTTTTCTACCTCTAAAAATTGCCAAGTCAAGTTATTCAAATACTGCATAAATCCAGGACTCCTTACATATATTTATCTATGACATTTTCCTTCCCAAACCACGGATCTTTTTCCTTGCAGTTCTGTCTATTTTCTTAAAGAAAATAAACAGAGGAGGGAAGAACTAGGCAGAGCCCACTTACCTGGGCGGTGCCCTAGGCCTCCTGCAGCCCAGCAGACCCGCAGCCAACTCCATCCCCGGTAAAATTCCCACGCGGGCAACTGTTTACCCCTTCCCAGGACCCACCTGTCATTTTCTTTCCCCCTCCCTTTTCTTCCACCTCACGCACCCTCTCTCTCACAGTAAAACCTCCAGGGCCGCCCGCACATGGCCACCACGGCGCCCACACCCCCCTATAAAGCCGCAGCCCCACGCCCTAGGGTTCCCCTCTTCCCCTCTCACCGCCTCCACCTCTTTCCCTTCCCTCTGCTTCTTCCACAAATCAGATGCACTGAGAGCAGGGAGATAAACCTATCGACGTTCGTCGTCGTTCTCGCGGCCGGAGGGCCTCAAGCTCGTCTTTGACATGTCCTCCTACACCCCGTCTCCGTCCTCGACCGATTCTGATGGGTGGTTGAACTGGATCGCCTCCATGCCGTCGTCCACGTCCACGTCGCCGTCGTCTTCCCCTGCATCCTCTTCTTCAGGAGACCGAGCTCCTCTCCGGCGTGATCCGACAAGCAGCTGCCGTCTTCTTCGCCCGGAGCCTCGCGTGCCTCGGCGTAGTCTTCCTCGACTACGCACACGTCCCAAGGGCACCGCGATCTTCTTCCACGACGTCATCTTCTTCCTCTTCATCGCCGCTGAACGCCAAGTTCCTCAACATCATCTTCGTCATGTTCCTCTGCTTCACGGACCCGAGCGCCTCCGTCGATCATCGCATCCTCGCCCTTGTTGCACTACATGTCCGACATCCTCATCTCGTCCTACGGACCTAGGTGAGCAGTCATTCCCCCCAGCCCCTCTCCGGTTCGATTCTGTCGATGTGGTTGCCGATCCCGTCGCCTCAGAGGCCATGTCCGCCATGGACGACCATGGCAGCGAGCCCAAGCTCGTGTTCTAGGCCCTGCTTAGTTCACCTGCTGCACACGCTCACGCACTCAGCCGCCGCCCCTCTGTTTCGCCTCGCCGCGCCCGACTTCGCCCCTGCATCGCCGCGCTTCGCCATGGCCCGAGACGGGCTTCTTCTCAAGGCTCATGCTGTGGACTCCTCCCGCAGCCCTCCGCACGCACGCGCACCTCCGTAGTCTATCCCGCACACCCGCCGCCGCCTCCTGGGCCCCGCCATTTCACCGTTGCCCGCCGGTGCCGCCGATGTCTTCTCTGTTGCAGAGGAGAAGAAACCCCGTCCGCCAAGGAGCTAGTTCAAAAGAAGCCGTGCACCATCCTGTCAACAATAGTAGCCACAGCCTAGTGGATCGGGGAGCAGAGTTCTACCGGGGAAACCCGGGTTCGAATCCCGTCGGGACCATCTTTTAGAACCCCAATTTTTGCCTCTGTTGCCTCTATGACAGTGGGACCCATTCGTCATCCTCTCTGTCCACACACCCCTCTCCACACCCACACTCCTGCCACCTCAGCACCCGGGCCCACACGTCATTGACAGTGGCTGCCCCTGCCCGTGTCCCTTATTGTTTTCCTTTTGTTTTGCATTTTAACAATAATGCCATCATTTTGAATTGCTAATAACTAAATATCTATGCATCCAAATGAAACATGTCATATATGCTTCTTGCTCAGTTTTTCATGTTCTTTCACAATATGCAACTTTCATCCCTATTAAAAATATTTAAAATTGCTGTTTGCATTAATTTGCATAAATCACATGCTAAAATGATTTATTTCATAACTAAATAACCGTAGCTCGGTTTTAAATGTTCTTTATATGTAAATGGGGTGGAAAAATGCCTAGAATAACATGGTGCACTTTATTTTCCTGTTTAACAACTCTAAAATTATGTAATAGGCAGAACAGTACCAAATCTAAAATATGCACATGGGGATTTTCCGGAATTGTTGTTTGTTGTTCTGGCCTCATTTAAACTTGCCTAAATAGATGACTTTATTATGCTTCACATCATTGCCATGTTTAACAACATTTAATATTGTTGTGTACCTAACCGAGAGAGAACTAAATAATTGCTTGTTGTGTTTTGTCAATATGCAACTCGTTGCATATTGAGCTCCACTTAACTTGTAGTATTGTTTGTTGCATTTTGCCATGCCATGCCTCATTAAACCGGACATGCATCATACTTGATTGTGCATCATGCCATGATTATGCTAGTGTGTTTACCATGTTGTTTGCTTCTTTCCGGTGTTGCTTCTTAGATCCGGTAATGTTGCCATTGTGAGGATTCGTTCGACTACTTCCGTTTGTCTTCTTCATGGACTCGTTCTTCTTCCTTGCGGGATTTCAGGCAAGATGACCGCTACCCTAGATCTCACTACTATCATTGCTATGCTAGTTGCTTCGTTCTATCGCTTTGCTGCGCTACCTATCATCTGTTTGTCGAGCCATCCCATGTTGCCATGAACCTCTAACCTTTGACACCTTTCCTATGCAAACCGTTGTTTGGCTATGTTACCGCTTTGCTCAGCCCTATTATAGCGTTGCTAGTTGCAGGTGAAGTTGAAGATTGCTCCATGGTGGACAGGATTTTTATTGGGATATCACAATATCTCTTATATTGTTAATGCATCTTTATATATTTGGTAAAGGGTGGAAGGCTCGGCCTTTTTCCTGGTGTTTTGTTCCACTCTTGCCGCCCTAGTTTCCATCATACCGGTGTTATGTTCTCGGATTTTGCGTTCCTTACGCGGTCGGGTGATTTATGGGACCCCCTTGACAGTTCGCTTTGAATAAAACTCCTCCAGCAAGGCCCAACCTTGGTTTTACCATTTTCCTCACCACCACCTATATTTCCCTTGGGAGTAATTAACCCAAGGGTCATCTTTATTACAGCCCCCCCAGGCCAGTGCTTGTCTAAGTGTTGGTCCGAACTAGAGCCCTTTGCAGCGCCCCCTCAGGGAAACTTGAGGTCTGGTTTTAATTGTACGGATTGCTCATCCGGTGTTGCCCTGAGAACGAGATATGTGCAGCTCCTATTGGGATTGTCGGCGCATCGGGCGGCTTTGCTGGTCTTGTTTTACCATTGTCGAAATGTCTTGTAAACCGGGATTCCGAGTCTGATCGGGTCTTCCTGGGAGAAGGTCTATTCCTTCGTTGATCGTGAGAGATTGTCATGGGCTAAGTTGGGACACCCCTAAAGGGTATAATCTTTCGAAAGCCGTGCCTGTGGTTATAGGCAGATGGGAATTTGTTAATGTCCGGTTGTAGATAACTTGACACCAGATCCGAATTAAAATGCATCAACCGCGTGTGTAGCCGTGATGGTCTCTTCTCGGCGGAGTCCGAGAAGTGAACACGGTTTCGTGGTTATGTTTGACGTAAGTAGGAGTTCAGGATCACTTCTTGATCATTGCTAGCTTCACGACCGTTCCGCTTGCTCTCTCCTCGCTCTTATTTGCGTATGTTAGCCACCATATATGCTTTGTCGCTGCTGCAGCCTCACCACTTTACCCCTTCCATTCCCTTTAAGCTTTGCTAGTCTTGATACCCATGGTAATGGGATTGCTGAGTCCTCGTGGCTCACAGATTACTACAACAACAGTTGCAGGTACAGGTTATGCGATGATCATGACGCGAGAGCGATGCTTGCTTGCGTTGAGTTCTTCTTCTGCTTCTTCTTTGATCAGGGGATAGGTTCCAGGTCGGCAGCCTGGGCTAGCAGGGTGGATGTCGTTTGAGTTTCTGTTTGTGTTTCATCCGTAGTCGGATGATGCTCTAATGTATTGTGATGTTGTATTCATGTGGCAATGTATGCCTTATGTATGTATCCCCATCTATTAGGTAATGTTGATGTAATGATATCCACCTTGCAAAAGCGTTTCAATATGCGGGTCTATCCTTGGTGGGACCTTCGAGTTCCTTTTGGATAGGGTCGCATATTGGGCGTGACAAGTTGGTAATTAGAGCCTCGACCGACCATAGGAGCCCCCTTGATTGTTCGCCGTTGTTGAGTCTAGAAAAAAAACTATGTTGAGTCTTAGGATTATATATATCGGAGAGTAGGATTCTTTTTACTCCTCAGCCCCCTTCGTCGCTCTTGTGAGGTCTCCTGACGTAGATGTTTTGTCTTTCCTCTCCTCAAATTTCACTAAATTTTTTTAGGATCACGCGGGTATCTTGGAATCGTTCTGATGGTTTTGTGACGAGAACATTGTTCTTGGTGCCTCCTATCTATTATGTGGCTTTGACCCGGGGAGTTGAGCTCCGAGGTGTTGTCGTCACAATTTTATCGTTGCAGTTCTGGAATATCTGAGTTTTGCCGACATCGAAAATCTCTTTTATGTAGTTGTTGGTGAGATAACCTCGACGTCACCCAGTACTGGGGAGTTCGGGAGTATTGCCATAACTTGTATAACAGATTCTTTTCGAAGGTTGAGGTACACGATTTCCGAAGGTTTCTTGGTTATGTGTTGACGGATGGATACAGCTTGGATGTAGGTATTGTTAGTTTGGGTGAGATATATTGCTTCCCCTGTATCCCCAACACCAGATTGCATAACCAGAAAGTTTCGGGAGTTTTATAGGTGGGAATTCAAGTAGCTCCTAGAATATCTTTTCGACATATGCATGGTATGAGATTGGGGTTCGACGTCTAGTGGTCCGCCTTTCCACGGTCGTTTTTACAGTGGTCTCGTTGTGTCTTAAAGAACCCTTGGCTATGCTGGTTCGGGGACACTTCGTATGTCATGTGCACAGCCTTGTACATGATGGTGCTGTACAATCGAGCCCGTGTGGGCCCCACCACGAAAACTTCAGATGAAATCTCTATCATATGTTTGTTCCGGCTTATTCTGCAAGCCAAATCCTTTGTTTTGTTTTATTTGTGGTATTCGAGTTGCTTCAAAGTCAAGTGTTGATTCCATACCTTTCAAGCGGTGTTCTCATATTTCTATGGGAGTACTAATCCTTTCGATCATTGAGGTTGTCATGTTAATTTCTTTTCCAATCGGCGTGCTTCTCTTCAAGTGGATCCAATCATTTCAACATTGCCGAGATCAATTCTAAGTTTTCTCAACGGTATCCATTCCTTCTGTCCCAAGTTGTCTTTGTTTTCCCGCCCTCCCACCCTTTTTCTTCAAGGACCCAGATTTCTTAATCAAGTATCCTTTTATTGATGGAAAGTCTCTCCATTTTTCTTCCGTCAATGTTCTTATCCGGTGATTTCCCATGAAGATGCTCAACAGTTTCAAGTTCTTCAATCTTCATCCCCGTATTCTTTTTCGGCGGATTTAATTCAAGCTTTCAGTGTTGATCATATTCTTTTCCTCATGTCAAATGCTTTCTCATGCCGGTGCACCTCTCAATCACTCACCTCTTGCTATTCATTTGTTCCGGAGTGTTGAAGATATCTTAGAAGATTTGTGTTTCCATTCTCAATCCGTTCAAGTTATTTTCGAGCTTGTTATCTCATTCAAGTCATTTAATTCAACCGGTGCAATTTCCCTTTCGAGTAATTTTTCGAAGGTGTATCTTTTGAGTGGGCCCTAACCCACAGGTCTTTTCCCAGGATCTTACCTGACTCTTCTAATTCTCCCGGAGTTATTCTCAAATTCTTTTCAAATGTGACGTAAGAATGGATTCCATCAGTCAGATGCCTTTCCAAGATTGATTTCAAATTCTTTTCATCTTTGGCTCAACCTTTCCTCTTTTAATTCTCCCGGAGTATCTCAACAATTCATGGTGGTGTTCTTCGTCGTCATTATCGGATTTTGAAGACCGAAGAAGAGTTTTCCCTCTAAATCTTGTCCTTTCTCTCGAAGATTCATGATTCTAGCTTGATGCCATCCTCTCATAATTGTTTTCAATTGTGAGAATTCTTTTCACCCATCCGACGCATTTCAAGGGTTGCTTTCTTTTCTCGATCATTCGAAGGCCATCATGTCATAATTCTTCATTCTCAGCGTGTAGCTATCGTTCTCCAAATCTAACCGGTGCATCATTCAAATATCCTCTAATCAGTTCATGATCTCTTTGTTCTCATGTATCTAAATCCCCTCAAGTATCTTCATTCGTTTTCCAATTCTTCTCGGTGAATTGTGCCTTTGCTACGTTCATTTTCAATTCTTATGGTGGTTCGTTCAAGATTTCACTTCCTTCGTTATCATATCAATTCATTCGTTGTTTCCAAATTCCACCGGTGGTTCCATCTATACCTTCTCAAGTTTATGCTATATCTCTCTTAATTCTTTCTACGGGAATAAGTAGTATGCCAAATCCGTTGCTTGTCATCAATTAAATTTGATGAAGGATAAGCATACAATAAATCTTATTCTTATTTCCTCGAGGTGATTCAATTCTTTTCTTCCGGAGTTTGTTTGTGTTACCAATTTCTCAGCTATGTGTTGTTCATCCTTATTTCCGGAGTTCCAAGTTTTCCGCATTATCGTCGCGAAGCTCCATCTAAATCATCACAAGGCTCACTTTGTTCTTTCAACTTCTCTTTCGTTTGATCATTCTTTTATTACCGGAGTTCTTCAATGAGGCTCTACATTGTGGTTCGTCAAGGATTCTTTTCATTCTTCAATTGTCTTCAAGATTTTTCTCGAAGTTATGATCCGTCAAGCCATACTTCAAAATAAACATGGTGCTCAACACATGTTTTGTTTTGAGGCGTTCAAGCATTATTCATCTTTCATTCCGAAGTGCAATCTTTTCTAACTTATCTTTTGAGATGGTGTTATGTCATCCTTGGCAATTTCTCCTCGTGCTTCATGATTCACAAGTTGTCAGGAATGAGTTAATTAAATCCATCATTTTCTCTTCGTTCAAGATATCTTTTCGACCAATCAATCTCTTTGTTGGAGTTATCTTGGGTTAAATTTCATCTAAAAGCCTTCCCGAAGGAATGTTGCTAATTGTGGTGCTTATCATTGACCCAAGTTCTCCAATTATCCTCTTGGTGATAGAAGTTTCTCTTATCTTCATCGATCTCAACCAAGCAATTGTTTCCTTTAGTGGTCGGTTGTCACCTCATAATGTTGAGATGTTTCCATAAGCCCACTACAAGCTTATTCGTTTGGTTGTTCGTTTTCCAACAACTCCGTTATAACCTTCTTCGAAGGGTGCTTTCCAAGCTCATTTCTGGCAGAAGTTGGCATTTTCTTCTCCATTCTTTTATTTCAAGGATCTATCTTCTATTCTTTCTTCCGGAGGCATGGTGATGTTGCTCTCTTCACTCATCATCTCGAATTGTGAGGATCATGTTCTTCTCCTTGCTTCTCCATTTAACCGGAGTGTTGTGTCATCCCTTCAAGTTCTTTTCATCTTATCAAGTTTTCCCTTCTTCTTTCAGTCGGAGTGCTGCCCAAATTATATCAATCTTATTCCTTCTCTATCTAGTTTTAACTGGAGTGTTTTGAATATCTATCTTATCACTAAACCTCTTGGTTATCGTCGTATCCCTTGTTCCTCTTTTCTAACGAAGTGTTTTCAAATTTGTTCATCTTTGTTGTTTTCTTTCTTTCATTTTGCTCAACCTCTCTAGGTTCATGGTTTCACTCGTTGGTCGAAGAAGCAACTTAGTTTTACCTCTTATCTTCCTCTTTCTTTTCCCTCCGGTGCCATCTTAGATCTCGTGACGAGATCCTCTCGTAGTGGTGGAGTGTTGTAACGCCCCGAGACCGACGCTTCAGTTGTCCTTCCATTTATTTTAGTTGTTGACGTGTGTTCATTATGTTTGTTGCATTATCATAATTGTTTTGCATATTTCATTCATATATGTTATGCCATGATTATGTTGAGTGCCTTGTCATATATTTGCTTCTTGCACCATGGTCATCGCACTTGTTATGTTGCATTGTACCCTTGTCATTTTGCATTTCATCATGCTCATCATGTGTGTTGCATTTTTCATGTTGTGTGTGCATCAGCCCTTGCTATCTTTCTCAAGCCATATGCCCATGTATCATCACCTCTCCCTTCCTTCTTCCTTCATGTTTTTGCAAGTGACATTATTCCCTCCTCCATTAATGTTCATTCATTTCCTGGTGACCTTACCCAATGCCTTACACCTCTATGTCAAATTTTATCTCATTTGGAGTTGATTTGGTTGGGTTCAAAAATGGAGCAAGTTTGAATTTAATTCAAACTTGATTTATTTTTCTACCTCTAAAAATTGCCAAGTCAAGTTATTCAAATACTGCATAAATCCAGGACTCCTTATATATATTTATTTATGAGATTTTCCTTCCCAAACCATGGATCTTTTTCCTTGCAGTTCTGTCTATTTTCTTAAAGAAAATAAACAGAGGAGGGAAGAACTGGGCAGAGCCCACTTACCTGGGCCGCGCCCTAGGCCTCCTGCAGCCAAGCAGACCCGCAGCCAACTCCATCCCCGGTAAAATTCCCACGCGGGCAACTGTTTACCCCTTCCCAGGACCCACCTATCATTCTCTCTGCCCCTCCTTCTTCTTCCACCTCACGCACCCTCTCTCTCACAGTAAAACCTCCAGGGCCGCCCGCACATGGCCACCACGGCGCCCGCGCCCCCCCTATAAAGCCGCAGCCCCGCGCCCTAGGGTTCCCCTCTTCCCCTCTTGCCGCCGCCACCTCTTTCCCTTCCCTCTGCTTCTTCCACAAATCAGATGCACCGAGAGCAGGGAGATAAACCTGTCGACGTCCGTCGTCGTTCTCGCGGCCGGAGGGCCTCAAGCTCGTCTTCGACATGTCCTCCTGCACCCCATCTCCGTCCTCGACCGATTCTAATGGGTGGTTGAACTGGATCGCCTCCATGCCGTCGTCCACGTCCACGTCGCTGTCGTCTTCCCCTGCATCCTCTTCTTCAGGAGCCCGAGCTCCTCTCCGGCGTGATCCGACAAGCAGTTGCCGTCTTCTTCGCCCAGAGCCTCGCGTGCCTCAGCGTAGTCTTACTCGACTACGCACACGTCCCAAGGGCGCCGCGATCTTCTTCCATCATGTCATCTTCTTCCTCTTCATCGCCGCCGAATGCCAAGTTCCTCGACATCATCTTCGTCATCTTCCTCTGCTTCACGGACCCGAGCGCCTCCGTCGATCATCGCGTCCTCGCCCTCGTTGCACTACATGTCTGGCATCCTCATCTCGTCCTACAGGACCTAGGTGAGTAGTCATTCCCCCAGCCCCTCTCCGGTTCGATTCTGTCGATGTGGTTGCCAATCCCGTCGCCTCAGAGGCCATGTCCGCCATGGACGACCATGGCAGCGAGCCCAAGCTCGTGTTCTAGGCCCTGCTCAATTCACCTGCTGCACACGCTCACGCACTCAGCCGCCGCCCCTCTGTTTCGCCTCACCGCGCCCGACTTCGCCCCTGCATCGCCGCGCTTCGCCGTGGCCCGAGACGGGCTTCTTCTCAAGGCTCATGCTGTGGACTCCACCCGCAGCCCTCCGCACGCACGCGCACCTCCGTAGTCTACCCCGCACACCCGCCGCCACCTCCTGGGCCCCGCCGTTTCACCGTTGCCCGCCGGTGCCGCCGATGTCTTCTCTGTTGCAGAGGAGAAGAAACCCCGTCCGCCGAGGAGCTAGTTCAAAAGAAGCCGTGCACCATCCTGTCAACAACAGTAGCCGCAGCCCAGTGGATCAGGGAGCAGAGTTCTACCGGGGAGACCCGGGTTCGAATCCCGTCGGGAACATCTTTTAGAACCCCAATTTTTGCCTCTGTTGCCTCTATGACAGTGGGACCCATTCATCATCCTCTCTGTCCACACACCCCTCTCCACACCCACACTCCTGCCACCTCAGCACCCGGGCCCACACGTCATTGACAGTGGCTGCCCCTGCCCGTGTCCCTTATTGTTTTCCTTTTGTTTTGCATTCTAACAATAATGCCATCATTTTGAATTGCTAATAACTAAATATCTATGCATCCAAATGAAACATGTCATATATGCTTCTTGGTCAGTTTTTCATGTTCTTTCACAATATGCAACTTTCATCCCTATTAAAAATATTTAAAATTGCTGTTTGCATTAATTTGCATAAATCACATGCTAAAATGATTTATTTCACAACTAAATAACCGTAGCTCGGTTTTAAATGTTCTTTATATGTAAATGGGGTGGAAAATGCCTAGTTCAACATGGTCCACTTTATTTTCCTATTTAACAAACATAAAATTGTGTTTAGGGCAGCACAGTACCAAATCTAAAATATGCGCATGGGGATTTTCCGGAATTGTTGTTTGTTGTTCCGGCCTCATTTAAACTTGCCTAAATAGATGACTTTATTATGCTTCACCTCATTGCCATGTTTAACAACATTTAATATTGTTGTGTACCTAACCGAGAGAGAAATAAATAATTGCTTGTGGTGTTTTGTCAATATGCAACTCGTTGCATATTGAGCTCCACTTAACTTGTAGTATTGTTTGTTGCATTTTGCCATGCCATGCCTCATTAAACCGGACATGCATCATACTTGATTGTGCATCATGCCATGATTATGCTGGTGTGTTTACCATGTTGTTTGCTTCTTTCCGGTATTGCTTCTTAGATCCGGTAATGTTGCGATTGTGAGGATTCGTTCGACTACTTCCGCTTGTCTTCTTCATGGACTCGTTCTTCTTCCTTGCGGGATTTCAGGCAAGATGACCGCTACCCTGGATCTCACTACTATCATTGCTATGCTAGTTGCTTCGTTCTATCGCTTTGCTGCGCTACCTATCATCTGTTTGTCGAGCCATCCCATGTTGCCACGAACCTCTAACCTTTGACACCTTTCCTATGCAAACCGTTGTTTGGCTATGTTACCGCTTTGCTCAGCCCTCTTATAGCGTTGCTAGTTGCAGGTGAAGTTGAAGATTGCTCCATGGTGGACAGGATTTTTATTGGGATATCACAATATCTCTTATATTGTTAATGCATCTATATATATTTGGTAAAGGGTGGAAGGCTCGGCCTTTTGCCTGGTGTTTTGTTCCACTCTTGCCGCCCTAGTTTTCGTCATACCGGTGTTATGTTCCCGGATTTTGCGTTCCTTACGCGGTCGGGTGATTTATGGGACCCCCTTGACAGTTCGCTTTGAATAAAACTCCTCCAGCAAGGCCCAACCTTGGTTTTACCATTTGCCTCACCACCACCTATATTTCCCTAGGGAGTAATTAACCCAAGGGTCATCTTTATTACAGCCCCCCCGCGCCAGTGCTTGTCTAAGTGTTAGTCTGAACTAGAGCCCTTTGCAGCGCCCCCTCAGGGAAACTTGAGGTCTGGTTTTAGTTATACGAATTGCTCATCCGGTGTTGCCCTAAGAACGAGATATGTGTAGCTCCTATCGGGATTGTCGGCGCATCGGGCGGTCTTGCTGGTCTTGTTTTACCATTGTCGAAATGTCTTGTAAACTGGGATTCCGAGTCTGATCGGGTCTTCCTGGGAGAAGGTCTATTCCTTCGTTGATCGCGAGAGCTTGTCATGGGCTAAGTTGGGACACCCCTGCAGGGTATAATATTTTGAAAGCCGTGCCTGCGGTTATAGGCAGATGGGAATTTCTTAATGTCCGGTTGTAGATAACTTGACACCAGATCCGAATTAAAACGCATCAACCGCGTGTGTAGCCGTGATGGTCTCTTCTCGGCGGAGTCCGGGAAGTGAACACGGTTTCTGGGTTATGTTTGACGTAAGTAGGAGTTCAGGATCACTTCTTGATCATTACTAGTTGACGACCGTTCCTTTTGCTCTCTTCTCGCTCTTATTTGCGTATGTTAGCCACCATATATGCTTAGTCGCTGCTGCAGCCTCACCACTTTACCCCCTTCCTTTCCCTTTAAGCTTTGCTAGTCTTGATACCCATGGTAATGGGATTGCTGAGTCCTCGTGGCTCACAGATTACTACAACAACAGTTGCAGGTACAGGTTATGCGATGATCATGACGCGAGAGCGATGCTTGCTTGCGTTGAGTTCTTCTTCTGCTTCTTCTTCGATCAGGGGATACGTTCCAGGTCGGCAGCCTGGGCTAGCAGGGTGGATGTCGTTTGAGTTTCTGTTTGTGTTTCATCCGTAGTCGGATGATGCTCTAATGTATTGTGATGTTGTATTCGTGTGGCATTGTATGCCTTATGTATGTATCCCCATATATATGTAATGTTGATGTAATGATATCCACCTTGCAAAAGCGTTTCAATATGCGGGTCTATCCTTGGTGGGACCTTCGAGTTCCTTTTGGATAGGGTCGCATATTGGGCGTGACACTTTGATAATTTGATATGTGGGTGGACCAGTGCTTGGGTGCTGTTCTTACTTGAACAAGCATCCCACTTATGATTAACCTCTATTGCAAGCATCCGCAACTACAACAAAAGTATTAAGGTAAACCTTACCATAGCATGAAACATATTGATCCAAATCAGCCCCTTACGAAGCAACGCATAAACTAGGGTTTAAGCTTCTGTCACTCTAGCGACCCATCATCTACTTATTACTTCCCAATGCCTTCCTCTAGGCCCAAATAATGGTGAAGTGTTATGTAGTCGACGTTCACATAACACCACTAGAGGTTAGACAACATACATCTTATCAAAATATCGAACAAATACCAAATTCACATGACTACTAATAGAAAGACTTCTCCCTTATCCTCAGGAAAAAATGTAACTACTCACAAAGCATATTCATGTTCTTAATCAGAGGGGATATAATGTGCATAAAGGATCTGAAAATAGGATCTTCCACCAATTAAACCAACTAGCATCAACTACAAGGAGTAATCAACACTACTAGCAACCTACTAGCACCAATCCCGGACTTGGAGACAAGAATTGGATACAAGAGATGAACTAGGGTTTGGAGATGAGATGGTGCTGGTGAAGATGTTGATGGAGATTGCCCTCTCTCGATGAGAGGAGTGTTGGTGATGACGATGGTGATGATTTCCTCCTCCCGGAGGGAAGTGTCCCCGGCAGAACAGCTCTGCCGGAGCCCTAGATTGGTTCCGCCAAGGTTCCGCCTCGTGGCGGCGGAGTCTTGTCCCGAAAGGTTGCTTCTTATTTTTTTCTCATTGAAAGACTTCATATAGGAGAAGATGGGCGTCGGAGAGCCACCAGGGGGCCCACGAGGTAGGGGGGCGCGCCCAGGGGGGAGGGGCGTGCCCCCACCCTCGTGAGCAGGGTGTGGGCCCCCTGGCCTTCATCTTTGGCGATGATTTTTCTTTATTTATTTTAAGATATTCCGTGGAGTTTCAGGACTTTTGGAGTTGCGCAGAATAGGTCTCCAATATTTGCTCCTTTTCCAGCCAGAATTCCAGCTGCCGGCATTCCCCCTCTTCATGGTAAACCTTGTAAAATAAGAGAGAATAGCCATAAGTATTGTGACATAACGTGAAATAACAGCCCATAATGCAATAAATATCGATATAAAAGCATGATGCAAAATGGACGTATCAACTCCCCCAAGCTTAGACCTCGCTTGTCCTCAAGCGAAAAGCCGATAACAATAAATATGTCCTCATGTTTAGAAGTAGAGGCGTCGATAAAAATAAAATACGGACATGAAGGCATCATGATTACTTCATAACAACAACATATATAAATTTTGTCATATGATTACTTATGTTCTAGTGATGATCTTTTCACAAAGCCAAAATATGAATCAAAAGCTTTATTGGGCACCAACAATTATAATCTCAGTCATTGAAGCAATCACAATTTATCATAACATCGGAAAGAGTCTATGTCAGAGCTTAAAAGCAAGCCCACATACTCAACTATCACTTAGTCCTTCATAATTGCTAACACTCACGCGATACTTGTGGTTACGGAGTTTTAATCGGACACATAGAAAGATAGGGGCTTATAGTTTTTGCCCCACAACCTTTTACCTCAAGGGTAGTGTCAACAATAATAATTCACGCCCCCACATCCAATTAGATATATATATCATGTTCTTTCCAACATGCTGAGCTTGCCAAAGGATAAAATAAAAAGAAGGAAGGGTGAAGATCACCGTGACTCTTGCATAAGGTAGAGGAAAATAATAAAAGATAGGCCCTTCGCAGAGGGAAGCAGAGGTTGTCATGCGCGTTTAGGGTTGATGCACAAAATCTTAATGCAAAAGAACGTTACTTTATATTGCCCCTTGCATGTGAACCTTTATTATGCAGTCCGTCGCTTTTATTGCGTCCACAACAAGTTCGTACAAAGCTTATTTCTCTGCACTAATAAGTCATGCATATTTAGAGAGCAATTTTTATTGCTTGCACCGATGACAACTTACTTGAAGGATCTTACTCAATCCATAGGTAGATATGGTGGACTCTCATGCCAAAACTGGTTTTAAGGGTATTTGGAAACACAAGTAGTATTTCTACTTAGTGCTGAAGATTGGCTAGCATGAGGGGGAAACGCAAACTCAACACGGTAGAGGAACCATGACAACATACTTTATCTCAGATGTAAGAGAACATAACTCATTATGTTGTCTTCCTTGTCCAACATCAACTCTTTAGCATGTCATATTTTAATGAGTGCTCCCAATCATAAAAGATGTCAATGATAATATATCTATATGTGAAACCTCTCTTTCCTTATTACTTCCTATTAATTGCAACAATGACCAAAGATATATTTTCCAACTCCAACAACTTTAAATCATCATACTCTTTCTATGTGAAGTCATTACTTTCAATAAGATCAATATGAACTCTTGATTCTTTTTATTCTTTTTCTTCTAATCACCCAAGATCATGCCAAAATAATCAAGCCCTTGACTCAAAACTAATCTTTATTATATATAGCTCACGGACTCGATTGCATAGAGGGATCATAAAGCAAAACTCAAAACTAGATCGTGCCATGACCTTATTCTACTAAATCAAGATACTACTAATAGGATCGAACTAAGAAAAAGGGTAAAGATAGGAGTTGTGATGGTGATACGATACCGGGGCACCTCCCCCAAGCTTGGCAGTTGCCAAGGGGAGTGCCCATACCCATGTGATTATATCTCCTTCTTTTTTGTTGGTGGTGGAGGTGTTGTTGATGATGGAAGCTTGTCGTCCACCTTCCATGGCATAGGCTCATCCTCATAGAAGGATGATCGAGTCTTCGGAATCCTCAAATCTGCAATGGAAACAGTTCGAAACGAAAACAGAGGATATTTGCGTGATACAATCGTCAAAACCTTTGAGAGAATATATAATGAATTTTTACCGACCAAAATACGTATCGTGCAAGAAAACTGAGTCCAGAGGGCACACGAGGTGCTCATGAGGTAGGGGGGCGCGCCCAGGGGGGTAGGGTGCGCCCTCCACCCTCGTGGAGGCCTCGTGTCCTCCCCGGACTGCTACATATTTTTCTATTTTTCTAAATATTCCAAAACGGAGAAATATTGCTTTAAAAATTGTTTTGGGGTCGGTTTACTTACCGTACCACATACCTATTCCTTTTCGGAGTCCGGAATGTTCTGGAAAGTGTCCCTTATGTATTCCTCCAGGGTTACAGTTTCAATAATATTGGTTTCAACATTTATGTGATTACCTGAGATATAATGTTTGATTCTTTGACCGTTTACCACCTTCGGATTTGTGCCTGCGAAGTTGTTGATTTTTATGGCACCGGAACGATAGACCTCCTCGATAACGTAAGGACCTTCCCATTTGGAGAGAAGTTTTCCTGCAAAAAATCTTAAACGAGAGTTGTATAGCAATACATAGTCACCTACATTAAAGTCACGCTTTTGTATCCTTTTATCATGCCACCTTTTAACTTTTTCTTTAAACAACTTGGCATTTTCATAAGCTTGGGTTCTCCATTCATCAAGTGAGCTAATATCAAACAACCTCTTCTCATCGGCAAGTTTGAAGTCATAATTGAGCTCTTTGATAGCCCAATATGCCTTATGTTCTAGTTCAAGAGGTAAATGACATGCTTTTCCATAAACCATTTTATAAGGAGACATACCCATAGGATTTTTGTACGCAGTTCTATAGGCCCATAATGCATCATTCAGTTTTTTGGACCAATTCTTTCTAGACCTATTGACAGTCTTTTGCAAAATTAATTTGAGCTCTCTATTGCTCAATTCTACCCGACCACTAGACTGCGGGTGATAAGGAGATGCAATTCTATGATTAACATCGTATTTAGCAAGCATCTTACGGAAAGCACCGTGAATAAAGTGTGAAACACCATCAGTCATTAAGTATCTAGGGACTCCAAACCTCGGAAAAATAACTTCCTTAAGAATTTTAATACAAGTGTTATGATCAGCACTACTAGTTGGAATAGCTTCTACCCACTTAGTAACGTAATCAACAACAACTAAAATATGTGTATATCCATTAGAGGCAGGAAAAGGTCCCATATAATCAAAGCCCCAAACATCAAATGGTTTAATAACAAGTGAATAATTCATAGGCATTTCTTGACGTCTACTAATATTACCAATTCTTTGACATTCATCACAAGACAAAACAAACTTACGGGCATCCTTGAAGAGAGTAGGCCAATAAAAACCAGATTGCAATACCTTATGTGCAGTTCTATCTCTAGCGTGGTGTCCTCCATAAGCTTCGGAGTGACACTTGCGTAGGATCTGTTCCTGTTCATGCTCAGGTACACAACGTCTAATAACACCATCTACTCCTTCTTTATAAAGATGTGGATCATCCCAAAAGTAATGTCTCAAATCATAAAAGAACTTTTTCTTTTGTTGGTATGTGAAGCTAGGTGGTATAAATTTAGCAACAATATAATTAGCATAATCAGCATACCATGGAGTGCTACGAGAAGTGCTTATGACATTTAATTGTTCATCAGGAAAGCTATCATCAATAGGTAGTGGGTCATCAAGAACATTCTCTAACCTAGATAAGTTGTCTGCAACTGGGTTCTTAGCTCCTTTTCTAGCAAAAATATGCAAATCAAATTCTTGCAGCAAGAGAACCCATCTAATAAGTCTGGGTTTAGCATCTTTCTTTTCCATAAGATATTTAATAGCAACATGATCGGTGTGAATAGTTACTTTAGAATCAACAATATAGGGTCTGAATTTATCACAGGCAAACACAACTACTAAGAGCTCCTTTTCAGTAGTAGCATAATTTCTTTGAGCATTGTCTAGAGTCTTACTAGCATAATGGATAACATTTAATTTCTTATCAACTCTTTGACCTAGAACAACACCTACAGCATAATCACTAGCATCACAAAAATTTCAAAGGGTAAATTCCTATTAGGTGGCTGAACAATAGGTGCAGAGCCTAATGCTTTCTTAAGTATTTCAAATGCTTCTACACAATCATCATCAAAGACAAATGGTACATCTTTTTGTAATAAATTGTCAGAGGACGAGAGATTTTTGAGAAGTCCTTAATGAACCTCCTATAAAATCCAGCGTGACCAAGGAAACTTCTTATACCTTTGATGTCCTTGGGACATGGCATCTTTTTAATAGCATCAACCTTGGCTTTATCAACTTCAATACCTCTTTCAGAAACTTTGTGCCCCAAGAGAATACCTTCATTAACCAAAAAGTGGAACTTTTCCTAATTCAAGACGAGATTAGTTTCTTCACATCTCTGCAAAACTCGATCAAGATTGCTCAAGCAATCATCAAAAGAGGAACCATAGACGGAAAAGTCGTCCATGAAAACCTCACAAATCTTTTCACAAAAATCAGAGAATATAGCCATCATGCATCTTTGAAAGGTAGCAGGTGCATTACATAAACCAAAAGGCATATGTCTATAAGCAAAAGTACCAAAAGGGCATGTAAAAATAGTCTTTGATTGATCTTTAGCCGACACAGGTATTTGAGAGAAACCAGAATAACCATCTAGAAAGCAATAATGTGTATGTTTGCATAATCTTTCTAGCATTTGATCAATAAAAGGTAAGGGGTAATGATCTTTCTTAGTAGCTTTATTTAATTTGCAGAAGTCAATTACCATCCTATAACCTGTGATAATTCTTTGCGGGATCAATTCATCTTTATCATTAGGGACAACAGTAATACCTCCCTTCTTAGGGACACAATGGACAGGACTTACCCACTGACTATCAGCAACGGGATAAATTATACCTGCCTCCAGAAGCTTGAGTATTTCTTTTCTTACCACTTCTTTCATTTTAGGATTCAAACATCGTTGAGGATCACAAACTGGTTTGGCATCCGCTTCCAAATTTATTTTATGTTGACATAGAGTGGGACTAATGCCCTTAAGATCATCAAGAGTATATCCAATAGCGGCACAGTGCTTCTTCAGAGTTTTCAATAATCTTTCTTCTTCATGCTCTGAAAGGTTAGCACAAATAATAACAGGATATATTTTCTTTTCATCAAGATAAGCATATTTAAGATTATCAGGCAATGGTTTGAGCTCAAACACGGGATCACCCTTAGGTGGAGGAGGATCCCCTAGGATTTCAACAGGCAAATTGTGTTGCAGAATAGGTTCCTGTTTAAAGAATACTTCATCTATTTCCCTTCTTTCATTCATGAACATCTCATTTTCATGGTCTAGCAAATAGTGTTCTAAAGGATCACTAGGAGGTACAGCAATAGAAGCAAGACCAATAATTTCATCCTTACTAGGCAATTCTTCCTCACGATGTTGTTTACTAAATTTAGAGAAATTAAACTCATGAACCATATCATCCAAGCCAATAGTAACAGCATTCTTTTCGCAGTCTATCTTAGCATTAACAATATTCAAGAAGGGTCTACCAAATATAATGGGACAAAAGCTATCTTGTGGAGAATCAAGAACAAGAAAATCAGCAGGATATTTAGTTTTCCCACACAAGACTTCAACATCTCTAACAATTCCCATTGCAGATATAGTATCTCTATTGGCAAGTTCAATTGTAACATCAATATCTTCTAACTCAGCAGGTGCGATATCATGCATAATTTCTTTATATAAGTCAATGGGTATAACACTAGCACTAGAACCCATATCACATAAGCCATGATAACAACGATCTCCTATTTTAACAGAAATAACAGGCACGCCTACCACGGGTCTATGTTTATCTCTATCGCAGGGTTTAGCAATTCTAGCAGTTTCACCAGAGAATTCAATGACACGCCCATCAATATTATCGGACAAGAGATCTTTAACAATAGCAATATTAGGTTCTACTTTGACTTGCTCAGGAGGTGTATAAGTTCTAGTATTTCTTTTATGAACAACAGTTGAAGCTTTAGCATGATCCTTTACTCTAGCAAGGAAAGGTGGTTTCTCAACATTTGAGGTGGGAACAATAGGATCATTATAAGTGATAGTCTCTTCTTCAACTTTAATAGGTGCAACTAATTTTACTTCTATGGGAGGATGATATTTAAACCACTTCTCCTTGGGGAGATCAACATAAGTAGCAAAAGATTCACAGAAAGAAGCTACTATCTCAGAGTCAAGTCCATATTTAGTGCTAAACTTACGAAAAATATCGTTATCCATAAAATATTTAACACAATCAAACTTAGGTGTCATACCTGACTCCTTACCTTTGTCGAGGTCCCAATCTTCAGAGTTGCGTTTAATTCTATCCAATAAATTCCATCTGAATTCAATAGTCTTCATCATAAAAGAGCCAACACAAGAAGTATCGAGCATGGTTTGATTATTATGAGAAAGCCGAGCATAAAAACTTTGCATAATTATTTCTCTTGAGAGCTCATGATTGGGGCATGAATATAACATTGATTTAAGCCTCCCCAAGCTTGAGCGATGCTTTCTCCTTCGCGAGGCCAAAAATTATATATATAATTGCGATCACGATGAACAAGATGCATAGGGTAATACTTTTGATGAAATTCCAATTTCACTCTTTTATAGTTCCATGATCTCGTATCATCACATAGCCTATACCATGTCGATGCGTCTCCCTCCAAAGATAAAGGGAAAGCCTTCTTCTTAACAACATCATCGGGTATACCTGCAAGCTTAAATAATCCACAAATAAAATCCAAATAGCGTAGATGCTCGTCAGGATGCTTTGTTCCATCTCCTGTAAAAGTATTAGCCATCAGTTTTTCCATAATACCCGAAGGAAATTCAAAAGGAGTTTCATTTTCAATAGGTTCAGTAGGTTGAGGAGCAACTCTTTGGTCTACTGGACGGGGTGAAGATACCCCGAACAAGTCCCTTAGAGATTCACTTTCCATAGTAACAAGTGACAGAAAACTTCAGCACACTCTATAAATTTTTTCCTTACCAAATTCCACTTACCAAAGGCGCTACACTCCCCGGCAACGGCGCTAGAAAAGAGTCCCACAAGTATAGGGGATCTATCGTAGTCCTTTTGATAAGTAAGAGTGTTGAACCCAATGAGGAGCAGAAGGAAATGATAAGCAGTTTTCAGCAAGGTATTCTCTGCAAGTACTGAAATAAGTGATAACAGATAGTTTTGTAATAAGATAAATTGTAACGAGCAACAAGTAACACAAGTAAATAAAGTGCAGAAAGGTGGCCCAATCCTTTTTGTAGCAAAGGACAAGCCGGAACAAACTCTTATAATAGGAAAAGCGCTCCCGAGGACACATGGGAATATCGTCAAGCTAGTTTTCATCACGCTCATATGATTCGCGTTCGGTACTTTGATAATTTGATATGTGGGTGGACCGGTGCTTGGGTGATGTTCTTACTTGAACAAGCATCCCACTTATGATTAACCTCTATTGCAAGAATTCGCAACTACAACAAAAGTATTAAGGTAAACCTAACCATAGCATGAAACATATGGATCCAAATCAGCCCCTTACGAAGCAATGCATAAACTAGGGTTTAAGCTTTTGTCACTCTAGCAACCCATCATCTACTTATTACTTCCCAATGCCTTCCTCTATGCCCAAATAATGGTGAAGTGTTATGTAGTCGATGTTCACATAACACCACTAGAGGTTAGACAACATACATCTTATCAAAATATCGAACGAATACCAAATTCACATGACTACTAATAGCAAGACTTCTCCCTTCTCAGAACAAACGTAACTACTCTAAAAGCATATTCATGTTCATAATCAGAGGGGATATAATGTGCATAAAGGATCTGAACATAGGATCTTCCACCAATTAAACCAACTAGCATCAACTACAAGGAGTAATCAACACTACTAGCAACCTACTAGCACCAATCCGGGACTTGGAGACAAGAATTGGATACAAGAGATGAACTAGGATTTGGAGATGAGATGGTGCTGGTGAAGATGTTGATGGAGATTGCCCTCTCCCGATGAGAGGAGCGTTGGTGATGACGATGGTGATGATTTCCCCCTCCCGGAGGGAAGTGTCCCCGGCAGAATAGCTCTGCCGGAGCCCTAGATTGGTCCGCCAAGGTTCCGCCTCGTGGCGGTGGAGTCTCGTCCCAAAAGGTTGCTTCTTATTTTTTTCTCATCGAAAGACTTCATATAGGAGAAGATGGGTGTCGGAGAGCCACCAGGGGGCCCACGAGGTAGGGGGGCGCGCCCAGGGGGGAGGGGCGCGCCCCCCACCCTTGTGAGCAGGGTGTGGGCCCCCTGGCCTTCATCTTTGGCGACGATTTTTCTTTATTTATTTTAAGATATTCTGTGGAGTTTCAGGACTTTTGGAGTTGCGCAGAATGGGTCTCCAATATTTGCTCCTTTTCCAGCCAGAATTCCAGCTGCCGACATTCCCCCTCTTCATGGTAAACCTTGTAAAATAAGAGAGAATAGCCATAAGTATTGTGACATAACGTGAAATAACAGCCCATAATGCAATAAATATCGATATAAAAGCATGATGCAAAATGGACGTATCAATTATCTTTACACCTGTCTCTCACGCATTGTCTCACACCTCTCTTCCTAATCGAGGAGTATGATTCTAGCAGAGCATTCTGTAGGATGCCCCTTAAAGTTAGGTTGGATGAATAGTAATATTAGAGATAAAGGGGTTACCTTAGTCCGAGAACCTAGGGTTACAAATCCTAGCCGGCTTTGTCAGTGGACACAGAGTCCTTCACAATTCTGCTATCTTTATCTTGTACGACTAGTCATCCATGGGTCTTCCTAAATGTGTCATGGGCCGACCAATTTGGCGCAGGACGGAACCAAATGAAGGGCCTCACCTCGACCCACCGGACCTCACGCGGTGACACACCCTCTGCCCCCACGTCTCATTATCTTCTCACACCCACACATACCAACACAAACACCACACACACAGAAAATTTCTCCTGGTGCCTCATTCCCTCCCCCCTTGCATATACACACTCAAGGGAATGGAATCTCTTGTCGTGACATCATATTCGTCTCTCTCTCTAGACCACTCTCATTTCTCGTGCTATCTCTCCCACGCCCCCCGTCGGCCCCTCTATCCTTGCCTCTCTCGAATACGTAATACACACACATACCTCTCTAGGCCCCGCCAAATGCATCAACTACACATTCACACATGTTACATCACGTACCCCATTGATCTAAAAAGCCCTATCTTCACGTTTATTTTGCATACAACATTCCTTTTGAATAAAGTGTGGCCAAAAAATTATTTTAGAGTTTCTACATATATACAACATTACAAAGTTATATGGAGGAGTACGAACGCTAATTTGCATTGCATGGTGCCCACAATGATATTTATTCCGCACTGTGAATTTTTATATTTTTATACTATATACAAAGTTAGTCATAATAAAGAGAAACGAAGAGCATCTCTCTCTCTCCATCGCATACCCCCCCTGTACGCCCCTTTCACGTATGCACACAAAACTATCTCCAGGTCCCCTAGAAAATTCACGCGTGTTTCATCTTTCTCTCGCGATATATGCAATGACGATCATTGTATTTGAAGCGAAAGCACGATACATACAATGGACTTCATAATCCACTCATTACGGTCACCGTTTACATTTAGTGGTTATTATACAGTCACGGGCTCACTGTATAACTCTGTATTTGCTCATGACATGACTAGTTGACCAGTTAAATTCTCCACGTGGCACCTCTAGTGTTGCATCACATTATCTCACTACCATCGTGCCCACCTGTCGACTTGTATCTACTCTACATCTACACTCTTATAAAATACATAAAATACACTCTTATAAAAAACAGAGTTGGTGATGATGGTGTGCCTGCCATCCTGCAATATAGGTCGTCCGATTATATCTGACGGATAGGAAAGAAACTATGGCAATTTTGCAAAAAGGTACCCACACACCTCTCCACATTTGCAAATAAGGCCTTCCCTCGTTCATCCATTCTCTCACAAGATAAACAAGTCATACAAATGCATCTTGATGTTACGTGCAATGCACGGGCATCTTGCTAGTAAGAATGAAAACAAACGACAAAAAAATAGTTTGACGATGGTTCGAAGTCATGACCGCGGGCACAACGGACAAGGTGGCCTTGTATTGGTATCCTGAGCCATCTATTTTAACACACAGGAGCTGGTGTGGTGATTATACACACACGCACGCATGCACACAAACTGCACCCATGCAACACTCACACAAACACATGCACGCACGCACGCACGCAACACTCACACGTACACACGCAGCCACGCACGCACGCAACACTCACACGCACACGCGCACGCATGCATGCACACACCAGTACACCACACGACCAACACACACTCTCACGCTCAAGTGCTCAACCTGCACGTGCGTGCGCACACATTAGGCCCTGACAGACACATACATAACCAGGTGATTCCCGCGCACGGGTTGGAGCCTTGTCGCGCCTACGTAAATTTGTGTTTATCTGACCTTTTCCCTATGCAAACTGACAGGTGGGACCCACAAGGAACATGGTCAATTTAACTAGTCAACATGGCGCCATGCAGACTATTTGGCTGGTCAACAGAGTGCAATCTGATGCTGAACTGTGAGCAAGTGACCGGATAATCACCACAAAACGTATATAGTGACCGTAATTAGCTTATTATGAAGTTCGGTGACCATATTACGCTTTTCTCTCTGTAGGCCCTCCAAAACTACATCTCTACACGTTCTCGCATGTTACATCTAACAACTATGCAATACAACACTACTACTACACTCTAACACAATAAATCATATGTGTTTTTAGTTTTAATAGATATCATATTGTTACTTATAATTATTCAGTTTGCATACATTAAAATTGCCTTTGAAATGTATGGCCAGTATCATCTACTGCGCGGGAAAAATCCCGCCCTTTCCTGTTTAATCGGGTTTGTATCGATGGATCGTGCGAAACAACAAAACTATAGTACTATACAGTACAAGTGACAGTTCACTGGGCCGTCGTGTCGTCTACTCCTCCGTCGTAAGAGTGGAGCGCTCGCTTTTATAAATCTTCTAGTCCCTTTCACTGACATGTGGGACATCAAGCTACCGGGTCCACGTGCCATACCGGAATACAGTGCAGAGCAGCCGGGGTGAAGCACCCTAGTCATGACGCCGGCATAGTAATGAGCAATGAGGCGTCAAATGACAAAGCTGCACCATTCCCGCAATTAAGTTGGAGGGACGAAGTAATAATGCTAAAAAAAGAAGTTGGAGGGACGAAGCAACCATCATTTCACTCGTTGCTGAATCCGCTTCTCCCTCATCTTCTTCAACTTAACCACGTGTTGCTTCTACTGTTGTTCTGCCTCACGTGGGACGCAGATCGGCTTGGTAAAGCACTGACACGTGGGACCCCATGTTAGCAAACTGCCAGGACAACGTCCTCCAAAAATAAGAAACCTCCCCCGCCATCCGCGCGGCAAAATCACCTCCTTTTTACTAATCTTGATTCTATAATTTTTTAGATCAATATAATTGAGATTTGTATAGATAGCACACAGGAGCAAAACCAAGTGGTATGGTTAAGGGCACCCACAATGTTTAGCCAAATGTGAAAATAGCTTTTGGCATCGTGGGAACCATTGTGGACGGTGTTGCCAAAGCCAAAAAGATGGAACCGAAGCTCCCTGATTGATTGATTGAAGGAATAGAAAAATGCAATGTCTCTCCTCTTTCTCCCATGCTTGGACGCATGTAGTACAATATAGAGCACAGAGTCTACTCCCTTGTCCCTTCTATCACAAATCACAAAGCAGTGAGGCGTCAAATCACAAAGTACGGACAAAGCAACCATCATTTCACTCTTCGCTGACTCCGCTTCTACATCGTCTTCTTCGAGAAAGCATCTCACCGCACTAGTACTCCTAGTAGTAGTACTAGTAAAGGACTTCCTGGATGCAAATAAGGCGGTTGTCTCGGCTTGCAGGCGGCACTTGTGAACGACTTACCGTGGTCTCCCTCAATGGTGTTCTCCATCAAACGCACTTCACCAAACCACAAAAGAATAATATCGTCGAAGTCACCGCAATGGGGAAGGAAGTCAAATATGGTTACTACCTCCATTTTTTTGTACACAACGCCAGTATATCAAAATTACAATTTGCAAAGGGCCACTAACACTAATCGAGGCAAAATTGATGGGGTTAGCAACCAAGGACATTAATATCCCCTGCATGCATGCGGAAGTGAGAAGGTTGGTTTGCATGGCGCTGCATTAATCAAGCGATGAGGAGTGAGATGGTTAGATCTTTGGTCTTTCGAAAAAATACGCATTAATTGACACGTGAAACGAGGATTTGTATCGATTAAATCCCGTGAAGGAAAACCCCGCCTTTCTTTTTTAACACTAGTACTCCTAGTACGTATGTACTTATCCTGTTTGGGTCTAGGCCTATAATTGCCAAACTTCGCCACACATTTTTGTCAAGCTTGCCTAAAGTTTTCAAAATGAGAAGGCGGTACACTTGCGCACGGCTATCGCGGTCGCACCGCACCCTCACACGATCGCTCCTCCACGCCGCGGTCGCACCGCACCCTCACACAGTCACTCCTGCATGCCGCAAACCCAACCAAGGGAACGCACCCTCACTGACACGTACTGTCGCATGTGAACAAACCAAACTCAGCCATCCTATCGCTAACACATAATTTTCGTTCATAGAGTATGTTTATCCAACCGCATGTTGGGGAGTATCTGTACGGCCCATGCGGTGGTCTGTTGGGGAAGAAGAAGAGGTGAGGCAGAAGGAAAGAAGGGTTAGGATACGTAAGATATTCATCCAACCGCCTGAAATGGTAGACTGACCCAAGTCAGGCGACTTGCATAACAAATATAGTATGTTTTTACACAACAAAAGATCCATAAAAACAACAACATAAAGAAAAACTATCACTGCTCGCGGAAAGAGACAGCCTCGTCGTCTTTGGCTGCCGACGCGAACCAGCCGTCGCTGCCGACGTGTGTCTCCGCACCGTGGTTGTCCTCGGCCTCCAGCTACTCATTCAAGCAGAGCGTGCAGGCGCTCTACACGGACGAGAGCACAGCCCGGTTCAGGTCGAGGACGTCCGGTTCCACCTGCAGGAGGGCCTTGATGGTAGCGGCATCCGCGCAATCCGCGTCGAGTTGAGCCTCCGCCGCCCGGTTCAAGTCCAAGACGTCCGATTTCGCCTGCAGGAGGGCATCGATGAGAGTGGCATCCGCGCGCTCTGCGTTGAGTCGAGCCTCTGCCGACCGGTTCATGTCCAGGATGTCCAGTTCCGCCTGCAGGAGGGCCTTGATGGCAGCGGCATCCGCGCTCTCCGCCTCAAGTTGAGCCTCCACCGCCCGGTTCACATCCACGACATCCGATTCCGCCTGCAGGAGAGCCTCGATGGCAGCGGCATGCACGCGCTCCGTGTCGAGTTGATCCTCTGTGTCGGTGTCAAAACCGGTGGATCTCGGGAAGGGGGTCCCGAACTGTGCGTCTAGGCAGATGGTAACAGGAGACAAGGGACACGATGTTTTACCCAGGTTCGGGCCCTCTTGATGGAGGTAAAACCCTACGTCCTGCTTGATTGATATTGATGATGTGGGTATTACAAGAGTAGATCTACCACGAGATCAAGGAGGCTAAACCCTAGAAGCTAGCCTATGGTATGATTGTTGTTATTGTTGTTGTCCTACGGACTAAAATCATCCGGTTTATATAGACACCGGAGAGGGCTTGGGTTACATAGAGTCGGTTACGATGGTAGGAGATCTACATATCCGTATCGCCAAGCTTGCCTTCCACGCCAAGGAAAGTCCCATCCGAACACGGGACGAAGTCTTCAATCTTGTATCTTCATAGTCTTGGAGTCCGGCCGATGATGATAGTTCGGCTATCCGGACACCCCCTAGTCCAGGACTCCCTCAGTAGCCCCTGAACCAGGCTTTAATGACGACGAGTCCGGCGCGCATATTGTCTTCGGCATTGCAAGGCGGGTTCCTTCTCCGAATAATTTGTAGAAGATTGTGAACGCCAGGATAGTGTCCGGCTCTGCAAAAATAAATTCCACACTCCACCGTAGAGAGAATAACATTTACACAAGTTCAATCTACTGACGAATTTTGTGGCGTGACGTCACACCACAACCAAGCCTTCACTCGAGTTGTTTTTATTATACCGCCTCAGCACGTTTAGCGAAGTGGTTTCCTTGGCACGTCTTGTTGAAGCAGAGATCGTGCTCCCCTTATTCCGGGATTCTCATCAATACGGACGTGGGTAACCCAACCGCGCCATTGATTGCGGCGCTTGGGAGAAAAGCGAGTTTTACCAGGCCGGTGGGGACGCATAGTTTCGTCCGTCCATATATAAGGGGATAAGGATCCACCTTTTCACCTACGCCTTCTTCCTCCTTTGCTTATCCATCTCTGCGCACTCGAGCTCTAGCGCCCAAGTCCTCACATCTCGCCTCAACCTCCTCCAGCCATTTCCGGAGCGGGAGGCAAATGGATGGCCTCCTCCATTACGGAGGGGCACATCAAGAGGCTGCGCGGCACCGGATACCTGTCCAGCGACTTTGCGCACCGGCTCCCCAACAAGGGGTAGCTCATCCCCACCCCCAGGCCCCATGAGAGAGTGGTATTCCTTCCCCATTTCCTCCATGGACTGGGCTTCCCACTTCACCCCTTTGTCCGGGGGCTCATGTTCTACTACGGCCTGGATTTCCATGATCTGGCCCTGAATTTCATCATCAACATTTCGGCGTTTATCGTCGTGTGCGAGGCTTTCCTCTGCATCCAGCCCCACTTCGGCTTGTGGCTCAAGATCTTCAATGTCAAGCCGAAGGTCGTGAAGGGGAATCAAGCGGAATGCGGAGGCGCCATGGTGGGCAAGATACCCAATGTTACTTGGCTCGAGGGCGCCTTCGTGGAAAACATCAAGGGGTGGTAATCGGGGTGGTTCTACATCACCGAGCCGCGTGACCCTAAATGGGCAGCGGCCCCCGAATTCAGATCTGGCATCCCCACACGGCTCACCTCTTGGAAGGAGAGTGGCCTGTCTTGGGGCGATTCGGAGGAGCTGACCGGACTCCAAGCCTGTATCCAGAAGCTGGTGGACAAGAAGCTCAAGCTTGTCAACGTCGTCCAGGTCATGCTCATCCGCCGGATCCTCCCGTGCCAACAACGGGCCTTTAAACTATGGGAGTTCGATCCGGCTCAGCACCGAACCTTGAGCGGGCTCTTCGACACTAGGTACGAAGATGCCTAGAAGGTGCTTTTTAAGGGCGCCGAGGCCCCCGCATCCGCTACCGAAGATCGCGGATTCCGCTCGCAGCGTCAGGCTGACGAGGTAAATGATTTTACCCTTTACGGGATACTTGTTTTTCATAGTTTGATTCTATGCGGGATCTAAACTCCCTTTCCTTTGACAGGACTGGCTGAAGAAGGCCGAGCAGACTAACTATCCGGCCCCCCTGCCAGAAGACCCAGTGGATGCCCATCTGGCGGGGCTGCTGGTTCCGGCACCCCATGTGGTGCCGGAGAAGAAGGCCAAGAAGGAGGCCACAGGTACTCGAAAGAGTTCCCGTTTTCAGGTGTCCGATGACTCCAAGGCGGACTCCTCCCCCGAGGACGAGGAGAAGAAGAAAAGGGCCTCTCACCCAGCGGGGGGAGGGAAGAAAAGGAGGGCCCCCGCAACGAGGGAGGCCGAAGGGTCCAAGAAGGGAAGAACTCTTCCCCCGGACTGTTCTGCCAACGCTGGTGACGACGACGAGGATTGGCCTTTGAGGGCCAAGCCCCTGGAGAGATCGTAAGTATCCGGACTCCCGAATGACTTCATGATTTTTCTTTTCACCACTTGGTGTCTTTCTAATGCCGCATACAACCCTGCAGTCCGCCCAAGGACGATCTTCCCGCTTCCTCGAGCGGGTCCTTGGGTTCGTCGGATGTGAATAACACTTCACTTCCAACCGCCTCTTCTCCCCGCAACACTGACGACGTCGAGGTGGGATCCCAGAGAGGGACCCATCCGGAGGAGGAGGACCCGGAGGTGGCGCAGGGCGACCTCCCGGACTTCGTGCCGGACTCCGCACCAGAACCTGCAGTGGTTCCGGAGTCCGGCGGGCGGCCCCTTCGCAAGAAGGGCAAGACCATGGCACTGGCGGCCTCCGTCCAACCGGAGGCGCCGGATAACTTGCTGGAGGCGCTCAACGGCGCTTCCATCAAGGAGGAACACCGCACTGTCATGAGTGCGGTGATTCAGAAGGTCCAGCTCGCCAAAAGCGGGCTGACCGAAGCCTGCAGCAGCCTTCTATCAGGCTTTGAGGTAAGAATATTAATATATGTAAAATAGTACCGCATAGACAGTAGCCCCCGATGCTCGGTTCGGTGTTCGGAAAGAAAAGCCGGACTGAGGATCTAAAAAGATATACGCAGGAGTCATAAAAATATGTCGATATGGGATTGTAGGCTACCCTGCTGACCTCTGCCGCACTGACTGCGGAGGTCAATGCTTTGAAGCAAAACCTCAAGCGGTCCGAGAACGATCTCGGCCGTGCCAAGAAGCAACTCGGGGACAAAGAAGGTGAGTAGCACCTTATTAAAATTGTACCTTACAGAAAAGGATTTGGTTGCAAAAAGAATGACAAGGATAACGTGGGTATTGCAGGGGCCACAAATGAGGTGGCGACCCTGAAGGAGGCAGTGTTCATGGCTGAATGTAATGCGGCCGTGGAGCGCGCCGAGCGAGAGAAGCAGGGGGCGCGGGTGGCGGAGGTACGACAAGAGCTCCAGGCTCTCGTGGAAAAACATGAGAGTTTGGAGCGTGACTCGAAGACTCGAGAGTCCGAGCTTGCATCGGCTCTTGAGAATGCCAAAGCCTCTAAGGCCGAAGCCTACAAGGCCCTCCAGGAAATCGAGGCATTAGAAAATAGCGTCGGGTAAGGCATTTTTCATGCAAAGCAAGCATGTGGAAGTGGATTATGTGTTACTTACCCGAATTCGGAGCTCTCCAGGAGTGTTCACAGATCTGCCCCGCAGCGTGTCCGATGCTGCCGCTTTCTATAGGGCCGAGGAGGGGAGCGTGACGGAGAAGGTCTTCTGGTCTCAGTATGCTGAGGCCGGACATCCGGTTCCCCTTAGCGACCAGCTAAAGCAGCTGGTCGAGCTCCACAAGGTGGCCGAACAGGCCATGAAGGGCCTCATAGTTCAGCTGTGGCCCAATGAGGCCATGCCTGGGAGCTACTTCGGCCTGGTGCGGCGGCTGGTGGATGCGTGTCTATGGGTTGAGGTCATCAAGCGATCCGCCTGTATTGAAGGTGCCCATCGGGACCTTGTCGTGCTAAGGTGCACTGGGGCAAGATGGATGCTGAGAAGCTTGTGACGGACGCGCCACCGCCGGGCAAGGAGTATCGCACGCACGAGATGTATTATAAGAGTGTCCTGAAGGGTGCCCGCACTATTGCGGGTGAGTGCTCCAATAATGTAATATTTGAGTAAACTCGCATTTTGTTATCCCGTGCATATAAAACTTTGTTCATATGCGCTAAGCAACGCTTATTGATTTAAAATATTACCTTTTGTGCGGTTGTTTATCAAATCTGAGAGATGGCAAGTCGTCAGCTTCAGCCCCCATGCCACGAGTGCTTGGGTGTTCGGTATAAATTTGAGCACTCTTGTTCCTATATTTGGGTCCATCTAGGGAGGCGCTCAACACGACGAACTAGGCAACCGGACTTATAATGCTTGAACACTCTCACTTAGCCATAGAATTCTATAATTTTAAATTTCGATGAAGCCCCTAGTGTCCGGAAGGCCGAATTCGGGGCGCTATCCACGCCTGGGCCGGAAAAAGCCGGTTCCTCGCTCTAAGCGGCATAAGTCTTTAGGGACTCGAAAAAACCTCTCGAACAGCGACCAGCTCTCGCCTCATCATGACGGTCAGTTTTAGCTTTCTCCACTGAGGCGTTAACCCAGCTCAACTGGGGCGCAATCGCATTGGTTCTCCCTGTACTACCTTAGCCGATACAACGGAACGTAAGGTACCAAAACATGGGAGCCGGGCAAACCCAACTATTGACCCAAGACATGATTCAGATCTGATGCATATAATGCTATAAGTTCGGAGTGCCGCACTTGTGAAAGTGTTCGGACTTATCACACCATGATGTGGGGAACATAAGCCCCTGGTGTTTTTAGCCATACCAAAGTGTACAGATGCAACATGTCGTAAATGAACATATGTATAAGAAAGAAATGCAATTATAAGCAAAAAGGTGCTGCATTGTTTTATTCAAGAAGTACTGCTATGAATGCAGAACAATACAAATAGTGCGATAAGCAAGGGACGGGACTATTAAACATGTCCCACTCCAGGGGTGGGCTGCGGAGTGTTGTATAAAACAGATTTAATGCTCATAAGGGAGACCACCTGGATATTCGTCGCAGCCTTTCTCCTTCCCTGGCTGTTGCATCGTGAGTTCGGCCGGTCTACTGCCGGACAGGGCCTCTGGTAAACGGAGTCCTGTGGGTAAGAAAAAAAGGAAAAAAGAGAAATGACACACTTCGGAGCCCCTGATGTGGTTGAGTCGCATTCTAGGCCTGTCGTGGTCGTGCCCCTTCCCCTATGCCCATGGTATCTCCAGAGCGTAATGATGTACGTGAAGGACTAGTCTTGTGATCTTGCGAGGGCTGGGGTTGGGGTCGCATTGCTACGCGTGCTCGGAACGCGCCAGGTGGTCTTGTTGTAGGTTACTTCGGCGCGTTTGGCCGTGTCCAGTCGTTTATGGCCGGACTCGAGAATTTCCTTAAGGGGCTACATTGTACTTCTGCCACGAGAGCGCTGTATGTTCCTCCATTCGCAGGGAGCGCTCGGTGTTTCTGTTGACCGTGATGACTCCTCGAGGGCCTGGCATCTTGAGCTTGAGGTATGCGTAGTGCGGAACCGCGTTGAACTTTGCAAACACGGTCCGTCCGAGCAGAGCATGATAGCCGCTGCGGAACGGAACTATGTCGAAGATTAACTCCTCGCTTCGGAAGTTATCCGGTGATCCGAAGACCACTTCCAGTGTGACTGAGCCCGTACAATTGGCCTCTACACCTGGTATGACGCCTTTGAAGGTCGTCTTTGTGGGTTTAATACTTGAGGGGTCTATGCCCATCTTGCACACTGTGTCCTGATAAAGCAGGTTCAGACTGCTGCCGCCGTCCATCAGGACTCTGGTGAGGTGAAATCCATCGACGATTGGGTCTAAAACCAATGCGGCGAATCCGCCATGGCGGATGCTGGTGGGGTGGTCCCTTCGATCAAAAGTGATCGGGCAGGAGGACCATGGGTTGAACTTCGGGGCGACTGGCTCCATCGCATATACGTCCCTGAGTGCACGCTTCGGCTCCCTCTTAGGTATGTGGGTTGCGTATATCATATTCACCGTCCGCACTTGTGGGGGGAAACCCTTCTGTCCTCTATTGTTCGGCGGTCGGGTCTCTTCTTCGTCATCGCTATGCAGCCCCTTATCATTGTTTTCGGCTATTAGCTTGCCTGCCTGCTTGAATACCCAACAGTCCCTGTTGGTGTGGTTGGCTGGCTTTTCGGGGGTGCCGTGTATCTCGCACGAGAGATCGAGTATTCGGTCCAAATTGGACGGACCCGTAGTAGTTCTTTTGAATGGCTTCTTCCGCTGACCGGGTTTCAAGCCTCTGAATCTGGCATTGACTGCCGTATCCTCATTATTGTCGCCGTTAATGCGACGTTTATTCTTATTGCGACGTGACCTGCCATTGCGATCCTTGGTATCCGAACTGCCGGAATTTTTGCTGAGGTTGTTGCTGCGAGCTAGCCAGCTGTCCTCTCCCGCGCAAAAGCGGGTCATGAGTGATGTGAGGGCTGCCATGGATTTTGGCTTTTCATGTCCCAGGTGCCGGGCAAGCCACTCGTCGCGGATGATGTGTTTGAAGGCTGCGAGGGCCTCCGCATCCGGACAGTCGACGATTTGATTTTTCTTAGTTAAGAACCGTGTCCAGAATTGTCTGGCCGATTCGTCCGGCTGCTGAATTATGTGGCTTAGGTCGTCAGCGTCTGGTGGTCGCACATACGTGCCCTGGAAGTTATCAAGGAATGCGGCTTCCAGGTCCTCCCAACATCTAATTGATTCTGCTGGCAAGCTGTTAAGCCAATGCCGAGCTGGTCCTTTAAGCTTGAGTGGGACGTATTTGATGGCGTGAAGATCGTCACCGCGGGCCATGTGGATATGAAGGAGATAGTCTTCGATCCAAACCGCGGGGTCTGTTGTGCCGTCATAGGATTCGATATTCACGGGTTTAAACCCTTCGGGGATTTGATGATCCATTACTTCGTCTGTGAAGCATAGTGGGTGTGCGGCGCCTCTGTATTGGGCTATATCGCGACGAAGCTCTAACGAGCTTTTTCTATTGTGTTCGGCCCGACCGGACTTACTGTGTCCGGCGCGACGGTTGTCGTCATGTATCATGGGGCGCCCACGCGATCCGTAGATTGATCTTGATTGTCTCGCCTTATCCTCCAATATATCTCGCAAGTCCGGAGCATTCCCCTGTGGCCTTGTGCTGTTCGAGCGGTGCCGGGGTACGGTTATAGTGAAGGGCCTAGAGGCCTCTCTGTCGCGGCCACGAGGTGGCCGGTCAGCCGTATTGTGCTCTGGTGATGCAGGTTTATATGCCTCCTCCTCTAATCGGGGGAGCAACTTGCGTTTGGGGTAGCTTTTGGAGGGGCGTTCGAGCTCATGCTCTTCGGCCGCCAGGACTTCCGTCCAACTATCGGCTAGCAGATCCTGATCAGCTCTAAGCTGTTGCTGCTTTTTCTTGAGGCTGTTTGCCGTGGCCATAAGCCTGCCTTTGAAACGCTCTTGTTCGACGGGATCCTCAGGCACGACAAATTCGTCGTCGTCGAGGCTTGCTTCGTCTCCAGAGGGAGGCATGTAAATATCTTCCTCTACCTCATCGTCTGTCGCCCTCTTGTGAGGGCTGGCATCCCCGTCCTCCTGCGCTAAATCTTACTGGAGGGGGTTGTCTTCACCATTGTCTGGGGTATTATTATCTCCGGTGCTGGAATCGCCATTCTTGCTGTGGCGGGATTTAGAGCGGCGCCGCTGACGCCGACGCTTGGGCTGTTCTTTGGAGGGGTCATCCTCCGCTGTTCCTCTGCCATTCCCATCCTTTGGGATATCCACCATGTATATGTCGTATGACGAGGTGGCTTTCCACTGCCCAGTAGGCACTGGTTCTTGGTCATCTCCGGCATCGTCGTCCATACCGTCGATGTCGTCGAAGTCGAAGTCTAGCATGTCGGTTAGATCATCGACAGCGGCTACTAAGTGGGTGGTGGTTGGGTCTTGAATTTCTTCGTCGTCCGCATCCCAACCGTCCTGACCGCAGTCCGGCCAGGGCTCTCCTGATAACGAGAGATATTTTAGCAAGCTCAAAATGTCGCCAAAAGGTGAGTGTTGAAAGATGTCCGCGGCGGTGAACTCCATGATCGCCGCCCAATCGGGTTCGATTGGTGGGGGCACGGGAGGTTCGGAGTCTGGCAAGGAGTCTGGCACCTTGGAGTCACGAGCTTCAGAAGGGATAAAGTCAGTAGTCGGCTCTATCACCGTAGAGGTTGCAACCCCCGAGGCGGTGTCTAACCACCCGTCCTCGATCTGCGCAGCCGGCTCCGAATCAGAGGTCGGAGCGGACTCGTGTGCGGCCTCCAGGGCACTGTCCAGCAGCAGAGCTAAATCATGCCCATCGTGACAGTGCGACACGCTCGGCTGTGGCTCGAATCCATTGAAGATCAAGTCTCCGCGGATGTCAGTCGTGAAGTTCAGACTTCCAAATCTAACCTTACGGCCAGGGGCGTAGCTTTCGATCTGCTCCAGATGGCCAACTGAATTGGCCCGCAGTGCAAAGCCGCCGAATACAAAGATCTGTCCGGGGAGAAAAGTCTCACCCTGGACCGCGTCGTTGTTGATGATCGAAGAAGCCATCGAGCCTATCGGTGACGACAAAGAGGAACTCTCAATGAAAGCACCAATGTCGGTGTCAAAACCGGCGGATCTCGGGTAGGGGGTCCCGAACTGTGCGTCTAGGCGGATGGTAACAGGAGACAAGGGACACAATGTTTTACCCAGGTTCGGGCCCTCTTGATGGAGGTAAAACCCTCCGTCCTGCTTGATTGATATTGATGACGTGGGTATTACAAGAGTAGATCTACCACGAGATCAAGGAGGCTAAACCCTAGAAGCTAGCCTATGGTATGATTGTTGTTATTGTTGTTGTCCTACAGACTAAAACCATCCGGTTTATATAGACACCGGAGAGGGCTAGGGTTACATAGAGTCGGTTACGATGGTAGGAGATCTACATATCCGTATCGCCAAGCTTGCCTTCCACGCCAAGGAAAGTCCCATCCGGACACGGGATGAAGTCTTCAATCTTGTATCTTCATAGTCTTGGAGTCCGGCCAATGATGATAGTTCGGCTATCCGGACACCCCTAGTCCAGGACTCCCTCACTCTGCCTCTCGGTCCTCCTTTAGTATCGCCATGTTGAACCGCTGGTCCGCCTGCACCATGGGGGACTCGGACGCCGGCACGAAGTCGACGTCCATCGTCTCATACCCATCGGGGGCCTTCTGCGCCGGGACCTCCACAGTGAACATTGGATCGGCTTCCTCCTCCTCTTAGCTTGGCTCCAGAGAACTCGGGGATTGGCCCGCCGCAAAGCGAGCTTGGTAACGAAGGTCTGTGGCACCGACTACCGCCGCGATTTCTGCGCGGCGCTCCGGCGTCAGCATCTTGTAGTAACTGATCTTGCGGCCCACCATGGCTTTCCGGTGAACTAGGGGACGCTTGATGCGGGCTAGGGGATCGAAAGGTGGGGGAATGGGCTGGAGATTTGGTGTGGTTTTAGAGCAATGGCTGGCGTAGGTCGAGCAGCGAAGGTTCTGGTGTGAATAGTGGTTCCGGTGATGAGCGGTCAATCGGTTGTGGCTGTACATCGCTCCTGTCGCGTTCGCGTTGCAGCCCGACACGCTGGACCCTCCACGTCACTCACCGAATGGAACATGCTTCATCTTGCGTTTTTGCTCGCTTGTGGGACCGCACTTGAGAGCAAACTGACGTCCCTGCCCCTCCCCCGCCCGCGTCATTTATTATATCACCACTCCCTCCATTTTATGTGGAGTAAATAAAAACAGAGGGAGTATACTATGGATGAGGATCCCCTGACGTGGCCGAACCCATTGAGTAACTGACATGCGGGGCCTAGCAAGCATGGGGTCTGCCAGTAAGTGACCGAAAGAGAGGTGTCGGGGGTTGGGTGCGACATATGCCAATGGATGGCTTATCATGGTGGGAGCGAGTAGAACATCGCCGGTGCCTGGAAGCGGGATAAGGCGTAGACACGAACACCGACATACTTTACCCAGGTTCGGCGCTCTCCTAGGAGATAACACCCCTAGTCCTGCTCTGCGGGGTCTCCGCATGATCACTAAGGCGCAAGTGATACAATGGTGATCCTCGAGCTGTCTGCTAGAGGCAGGAGGAGGCAAGGCTCAGCTCTCTTCCTACTCTAAGGGGTGGCTAGTGCTAACGGGGTCGAACCATTTGCATGGGTGGCCTGGGGGGTTTATATAGGCCTACTCCCCAGGGGTACAATGGTAATCTAGCCGGCTGCTGGGCCCGGCTGTCAGTGTGTCCAGCCTCCGGCTTCTCCGCCGACCGCTGGGGCCCGCCGCCTGGTGGGCCCCGCCGACTAGTTGGTGGCTGCTTACTGTAGCCACGTCGTTGGTGATGAGAGCTTGGTCACCTTGGCGTGGCTACAGTCCCGCCACCTGGCAAGAGGCCATTGTAGCCACACCTGGTGTCATCAGCTTAATGGCGTGCGTGCCTCGGGATAAGGGACGGCCGCTTGCTGGAAGCCAGCTCCTCTTGAATCTACTTGGTCGAGCCTCCTCCGTCTTCCTTGGGGTCACTGCCTGATAGGGCCCGCCTCCGGTGGGCCGTACCGACAGGCCGTCATGGAGAACATGACTCCGCCTGCCGGGAACGACGTCAGGGTAGATATGGCACAGTGCTCCATCGTGTGGAGATCTTCGTCTGTACGGAGCACTGTAGCCACGCTCATCTCGAGCGTGGTAGGCGACGTGCTTCACTGTAGCCATGCCTTTCCTTGTACTCCTTATGGGAGCTCGGCCGCCCGTTGTTGTGAGGTGGCCGCCTGCCCGTTGCCGCCCTCCTTGGAAGGCGGCCGCCTGGAGTCGGTCGCTCAGAGTGCCATAGTCTTGGGTCACCCGCCCTATGGCAGCCGGCCGCTGAGCCAGCCGGCCGCTGAGCCAGCCGGCCCAAGTGGGCGGAGTTTCGGCTTGGGGCCAAGCTAGGCGGAGCTGGCCCAAAGTCTTGGTAAATCTTGGGACTCGGGTGATCCTACCCATGGCCCATTACTCCGAAAGTAGTCCCCGAAGACGGTGATGCGTCGTGGTCGAGGGGCCGTGAGGTCTCAGCGGCTTCTCCCCTCCCCGAGATCTGGAAAATGTCAATCCGTCTGATGGCCAGCCGACTGCTCCAGCCAGCCTCTCACAGGCGGAGCTTCACGGTTGATTTTGAACTTCTAGGCGGGAAGCAGGTGGCGTGCCTGTTAAGCTTCCCAGGCAGCCGCCCGCCATGGACGCGCCACTCGGCGCGCGTCAGTCCTGGGAAGCCTGCCATCCCACGCTCTGGATGGGACATGACGCCGGGCCAGGCCCGCCACTACCACGCCTCGGCAACCGGGCGGATTCACTGCGCCAGAGGGGGCGGTTGCCATCCCGACGACTGTTTTACGACGGAGTAAATGCGCGCGGGAGACGGGGGACCATGGGGTCGTGGGCACAGTTAATCCCACGCCCCCACATCCCGCCCACTCGGCTACATAGCCTGGGCGCTATAAGTAGGGAGGGGGGTGAGGTGCGGCAAAGTTCATGCGCTCCCTCCCATTCTCCTTCTTCTCTCTCAGCTTCCGTCGCTACCGCCGTAGCGCTGCCACAGTTGCTCGTCGTTGCTCGTCGCCGACGCGTTTCTCCCCTCCGTGCCGCCAGCCGGGGCCATGGGCGACTGGGATGGGTCGACGGTGATCGAGGACCACATCACCTTCCTTCGCGACACGCGCCGGATGCCCAGCGCGGCCTTTGTCAAGGCGCGGGTACCATCGGAGACGGAGATCACGCCGGCGCCGCAGGAAGGCGAGCGGGTCGTCTTCCGCTCGTATTTCCTGTGGGGCTTCGGCCTCCCGGCGAGCAACTTCTTCCGCACCTTCCTCGACTTCTACAACCTTCAACCTCACCATCTCACGCCCAACGCTGTGACCCTGCTCTCCGCCTTCGTCACAGCGTGCGAGGGCTACCTCGGCATCCTCCCCACCATCGAGCTGTGGGGAGCGTTCTTTTATGGGAAGCTCGGCACCTCCGCCAGGGAGACGGTGGCCGAGTGCGGGGGCTTCGTTGCCGTGCGCCGACCGGCGAAGCGGAACGCTTTCTCTGTCATCAAGCTGGCGCAGTCGGTGAAGATGTGGTAGCAGTCCTACTTCTACGTCGAGAACGTGGACCCGGCTGCCGACTTCCTCAACCTGCCGGCCTTCAAGGCCGGCCACCCCACCGGGGCCTGGCCCACCTGGGGGTACAAGCCGAAACCGGTGTTGGCGGATGCAATGGCCTCCATTGGCCGACTCCGGGTGCTCCAGGAGTCGGAGGGCCTCGTGGCCTCCGACCTCCTCATCGCCTTCGTCGAGCGCCGGGTCCTCCCGCTCCAGAGCCGCCCGCATATGATTTTCCGGATAGGCGGACACGCGATCCGTGCCGGCTGTGCACGAAGGGAATGCCGCCTGCCGAAGTCTCGCGGATGGTGAACGAGATCTCCGACCTCAAGATGTCAGAGAAGGAGTGGCGGTACGGCCGACAGCTCGTCGAGCCAGCAGCCGGCCGAGCGCTCCAGAGGCTCGACCAGTCGGGGCTTGAGGCCAGACAAAATGAGGCCGTTTGCGCGTTCCACCTGGCCGTTTTGACTGAGGATGGGCAACGGAAGCTAGGTCCAGGCGGATGCCTTGTGTGGCACAGAAACGTGCCAAGGCCCCCTTGGCGAAGTTGGTGTCATTGTCGGTGATGATGCTGTGCGGGATGCCGTACCGCGTGGTGATGTCGGCGATGAAGGTCACGACAGTCGGCCTGTTTAGCTTCTTGATTGGTTTTGCCTCTATCCACTTGGTGAACTTGTCCACCGCAACCAGCAAGTGAGTCATGCCACCACGAGCCGTCTTGAATGGTCCCACCATATACAACCCCCACACGGCAAAGGGCCAGGCTATGGGAATGGTCTTGAGTGCAGAAGCCGGCTGGTGTGGCTTGGAACGGAATCGCTGGCACCCTTGACACTTCCTGACTAGTTCTTTGGCCTCTTCCAGGGCGGTCGGCCAGAAGAAACCGTGGCGGAAGGCTTTGGCCACCAGTGCTCTTGAAGCCGCGTGGTGGCCGCACTCGCCCTGATGGATATCTCTGAGTATTTCTTGGACTTGGTCCGACTCCACGCATCGCTGGTAGACTCCTGTGACGCTTTGTCGTACCAGCTCTTTGTTGACTATGGTGTAGGCTGCAACTCGCCTCTGTACTTGTGGGGCTAAGATTTCATCTGTTGGCAGCTCTTTATTCACCAGGAACTTGAGGATTGGCTGGGCCCATGAGGGTGCCGCAATTTCTTCGACTGTAACCTCTGCGACTTGCACGAGGGCGATTGGGCCGGAAGGCGGTGGGTTGGCGGCAGCTTCTGCCTGTTGTGCTGAAGAAGTCCCCGGGCCGGCTGGTGAAGTCCTCGGGCCAGGCTCCGAAGTCCCCGGGCTGGGTTCTGAAGTCCCCAGGTCGGTCATGGCTGTAGCAGTCCCCGGGCCGCCTGTCAAAACCCCTGTGCCGGCTTTTGGAGTCACCAAGTCGGATCCGACTGCTTCGAGGGGAGCCGGCACAAAGATGGAGTCTGAATCAGGAGATGGCTTGATAGACGGCCTCAGAAGGCGGCGTAGGGCGACACCAGCCGGTATTGCTTGTCGGGTAGAGCCAATCTATGCCAAAGCATCTGCTTGCTCGTTGTCATTCCTTGGCATGTGAAGGAACTCGCACCCATCAAAGTATCCGCTGAGCTGCTGCACCAGAAAGCGGTAGCTCACCATGTTCGCATCCTCGGCGTCCCAGTCGCCTGAAGACTACCGGACCACCAAGTCGGAGTCACCATAACACAGGATCCGGCGAATGCCGAGCTCCTTGGCAAGCCGGAGCCCGTGTATGAGTGCCTCATATTCTGCTATGTTGTTGGAGGCAGCAAAGTGGACTTGCAGCGCGTACTTAAGCTTGTCGCCTTTGGGAGAGGTGAGGACGACGCCGGCTCCCAGACCGGGACGCATTTTTGAACCATCGAAATGCATCCGCCAGTGAGTGGAGTCTGGTGCAGGCGGCAGATATTGGGTTTCAGCCCAATCGACGAGGAAGTCGGCCAACACCTGTGACTTGATGGCGGTGCGAGGCTGGTAATAGATGGTGTAGGGGGCCAGATCAATAGCCCATTTTGCCACTCGGCCTGAGGCATCCCAGCTTCCAATGATCTCAGCAAGCGAAGCTGTGCAGACGACAGTTATGGGGTGTTCTTGGAAGTAAGGCTTCAGCTTCTTGGCGGCAAAATGCACGCCGTAACACATCTTCTGGTAATGGGGGTAGTTTTGCTTGGAGGCGGACAATACTTCGCTCAAGTAATACACCGGTCTCTGGACCGGCAATGCTTTGTCCTTCTCCTTGCGCTCTACCACCATGACTATGCTGACAACCCGATTGGTGGCCGCAATGTAGAGGAGCATGGGCTCCTTCTCAGTCGGAGCTGCCAGGACAGGCGGGGTTACCAACATCTTCTTGAGTTGGAGAAATGCTTCGTCCGCTTTGTCGTTCCACTCGAAAAAAGTGGTCTTCTTCATGAGTTGATACAGGGGAAGAGCCTTCTCGCCCAGCCTGCTGATGAAACGGCTGACTGACGCCAGGCAGCCGGTGAATTTCTGCACGTCCAGCAGTCGGGTGGGCACCTTCATTGTCACGCCCAATATGCGACCCTATCCAAAAGGAACTCAAAGGTCCCACCAAGGATAGACCCGCATATTGAAACGCTTTTGCAAGGTGGATATGATTACATCAACATTACATAATAGATGGGGATACATACATAAAGGCATACAATGCCACATGAATACAACATCACAATACATCAGAGCATCATCCGACTACGGATGAAACACAAAGAGAAACTCAAACGACATCCACCCTGCTAGCCCAGGCTGCCGACCTGGAACCTATCCCCTGATCGAAGAAGGAGAAGAAGAACTCAACGCAAGCAAGCATCGCTCTCGCGTCAAGATCATCGCATGAACCTGTACCTGCAACTGTTGTTGTGGTAATCTGTGAGCCACGAGGACTCAGCAATCCCATTACCATGGGTATCAAGACTAGCAAAGCTTAAAGGGAAAGGAAGGGGTAAAGTGGTGACGCTGCAGCAGCGACTAAGCATATATGGTGGCTAACATACACAAATAAGAGCGAGAAGAGAGCAAGCAGAACGGTCGTGAAACTAGCAATGATCAAGAAGTGATCCTGAACTCCTACTTATGTCAAACATAACCCAAAACCGTGTTCACTTCCCAGACTCCGCCGAGAAGAGACCATCATGGCTACACACACGGTTGATGCGTTTTAATTCGGATCTGGTGTCAAGTTATCTACAACCGGACATTAACAAATTCCCATCTGCCTATAACCGCAGGCACGGCTTTCGAAATATTATACCCTGCAGGGGTGTCCCAACTTAGCCCATGACAAGCTCTCACGATCAACGAAGGAATAGACCTTCTCTCAGGAAGACCCGATCAACCTCGGAATCCCGGTTTTTTCAAGACATTTCGACAATGGTAAAACAAGACTAGCAAGACCGCCCGATGTGCCGACAATCCCGATAGGAGCTGCACATATCTCGTTCTCAGGGTAACACCGGATGAGCAATCCGTACAACTAAAACCAGAACTCAAGTTTCCCTGAGGGGGCGCTGCAAAGGGCTCTAGTTCGGACCAACACTTAGACAAGCACTGGCCCGGGGGGGGCTATAATAAAGATGACCCTCGAGAGAGCGACTCCCAAGGGAAAAGTAGGTGGTGGTGAGGCAAATGGTAAAACCAATGTTGGGCCTTGCTGGAGGAGTTTTATTCAAAGCAAACTATCGAGGGGGTCCCATAAATCACCCTACCACGTAAGGGACGCAAAATCCGGGAACATAACACCGGTATGACGGAAACTAGGGCGACAAAGGTGGAACAAAACACCAGGCAAAAGGCTGAGCCTTCCACCCTTTACCAAGTATATAGATGCATTAATAATATAAGAGATATTGTGATATCCCAACCAAAATCCTGTCCACCATGGAGCAATCTTCAACTTCACCTGCAACTAACAATGCTATAAGAGGGGCTGAGCAAAAGCAGTAACATAGCCAAACAACGGTTTGCATAGGAAAGGTGTCAAAGGTTAGCGGTTCATGGCAATGTGGGATGGCTTGATAAACAGGTGATAGGTAGCGCAACAAAGCGATAGAACGAAGCAACTAGCATAGCAAAGATAGTATTGAGATCCAGGGTAGCGGTCATGTTGCCTGAAATCCCGTAAGGAAGAAGAACGAGTCCATGAAGAAGATGAAGCCACGAAGACGAACCAAGCGTAGACGAACGAATCCTCACGATCGCAACGAAACAGGAACTAACAAGAAGAAGCACACAACATAGGAAACACAACACACATGAACAAGGCATGATGCACAACAAGCATGATGCATGACAAAGCTATATGGAGCTACTCATGGCAAGAGATGATGCAAACAAGAGCAACACATCAAGGCAAGTTTAAATGAGGCTGAGAACAACATATAACAATTCCGGTAAGTCCTCATATACATATTTCGAAATTGGTCCAGATCTGAATAAACGTTATGTTCAAGTAGTTAAACATCAAGTTAAGATGCACAAAGATGATCTACACGAGATTCCAGTCAAGTTACATATAAAGTTCATTTAGTTCGGAGCTACGGCCTAGAAGATATGAGCAAAACAAGCTAAACATGGCATTGATGCAAAATGCACCCAAACATCAAGCAAACACACCAAAACAAGGATGCAACATGATAATATGAAACTACATGCAAAACTAAGCAAGTTTCGTATAGAGCACACTCAAAACGGAGCAACGGTTCAACACACACACATGAAACAAGTTATAGCAACAATCTGTCCAAAACAGCAACTAGGCATATTGCAAGCATCAAAACAACATGCTACAGCACCTCGACATAATAACAAAAGGCATGGACATGATGACATGGCGAAATGCAACACGCAAGCAAATGACATGGCAACAGCGGCGAATAACTGGCAGACACCTGGCGCATCGAATCCGGGGCATTACAACACTCCTCCACTAACAAGAGATCTCGTCCCGAGATCTTAGGACCGAGACGAAAGAGAAAAAGGATGAGGTGAAACAAGAACTCAAGAGAATAAGCAAAGAATCGAGAGCACTCGAGAATAACAGAGGAACGACGAGAACGACGAGAATCGAAAGCTCACTGAATCAGATAGACTATGAAAACAACTCCGGTTAGAACGAGATAAGAAACGAATAAGACTGAAAGGATTCAGGCAGCACTCCGGCTAAAATGGAAGGAATGGAATATGAACTTCACAAAATGGGATGACACTTGATGACAAGAACAAAGCCTCCGGAAGAATTGAAATAGAATGAAAAGAACTTAGAAGGAAGGGTTGAACGGAGTTGTTGAGAAAATCAACAACGAAAGAATAAGCTTGTCGTGGACTTATAGGTAACATCTCAAGATCATAAGGTGATAACCAGCCACAAACAGAAATGATAGAATAGCTGAGAAGAACGAAGAAATGCAAAACTCCACTTCAAAAGAAAATGAAGAATTAATTGCACTTCGAGACGCAAAAAGAAAAGATACTTGAACTCCACCAACAAAATCTTGATGAACTCTTGAAGAATGAATTAAATCATGAAGAACCACCATGAAGAACTTTGTTGACAAAAAGGATGATGAGATAGAATGAAAGGATGACAGAATAAGATGAGCCTTGCGATGATTTAGATGGAGGTTCCGATGAAATGGCTGAGGAAATTTGAACTCCGGAAAAGAAAGATGAAAACACTTGGAACTAGAATTTATTCCTCACGAACAAACTTTGAAGGAAGGGATTAATCACTCTGATGAAATAAGAATAAGATTTATTGTATGCTTATCCTTCATCAAATTTAATTGATAACAAGCAATGGATTTTGCCTACTACTTATTCTTCTTGAAAAGGATTGAGAAGATATAGCGCAAACTTGAGGAAGGTCTTCATGAACCACCGGTAGGATTGGAAAGAATGAATGAATTAATATGATAATCAAGGAAAAAGAATCTGAATGAACCACCATAAGAATTCGAAAATGACTGACGAAAGAGAGAATGAATCACCGGGAAGAATTAGAAGAACAAATATGTTTGAGGGGATTTAGATGCAAGAAAACGGGAAGAAGTCGATCTGATTAAAAGCACTTGAACGAAGCACCGGGATAAATAGAAAACGGTAGCTGGAATGGTGGCCTCCGGTGAAAAGAAATGGGAAAACAACTTCTGACAAACTCCGGATGGTTAAGAAAGAATATCTGACAATCTGAAATGATTCAAGAGTATAACATGAAGCTAGAACCACGAAACTTCGAGAGAACGGACAAGATTGAGAGGAAAAACTCTTCTTCGGTCTTCAAAAGACGACGAGAAAAAACCACCAAAATTACTGGGATACTCCGGGAGAATGAAAAACGAAGAGGTTGAGCCAACAATGAAATGATTTGAAATCGATCTTGGAAAAAAGGCATGTGACTGATGGAATCCATTCTTACGTCACACTTTGAAAAGAATTGCGAATAACTTCGGGAAAATTTGAAGAGTCAGGTAAGATCCTGGGAAAAGACCTGTGGGTTATGGGCCCACTAAAAGAAAACACCATTGAAAAGGATTGTTGAACAGATAGATGATGCACCGGAACAATTGAAATATTTGAATGAGGTGACAACCTCGAATTAATTGGAACACAGACGAATCTTCTGAGATGTCTTGAACTCTGGAATGATAAACTGGCGAGAGGAGAATGAGCAGGGAAAACACTTGATCCAAGGAAAAGAATGTGATCACTACCAAAAATTGGAATTGAATCCACCGGAAAAAGAAAGGGATGAAGAATGTCCACAGAGACGAGAATTCACCGGTTGAAACATTTGACGAAAGACTGAAGATACTCTGCACGAATGAAATTGATGCTCGGAAGAGACTCAGGCTCCGGGAAGAAAAGGGTGGGAGGGTGGGAAAACAAAGGCAACTTGGAAGGGGGAATCGACGAACAACTTGAAGAGAAAAGACCGGTTGAAATCATTGAGGAGAGAGAGCAAAAACTTCGCACGAGTAGGATGGATACTCGATTGCGGACTCCGGTTCCGAGAAGAAGAACAGGGAGGGCGGGTGGGAAAACAAGACAACTGAGGATTGAACTCAAAGATGAAGAGGCTCGAGTCGACTTGATGAGAAATGCACCAGATGAAAGGAGAAGAGAACCAATGATCGGAAAACCAACTGCGTGATCCTAAAGAAAATTTGAAGGGGAAGAGAAGTAATTCAAAACACCTACGTCAAGATTCCTCACCAGAGCGACGAAGGGGGCTGAGGAGTAAAAAGAATTCCTACTCTCCGATATAACTAAACTCCGAAAAATAGTTTTCTTCTAGACTCAACATCGGCCAAACTACACGATCAATCAAGGGGCTCCTAGGGTCGGTCGAGGCTCTGATACCAACTTGTCATGCCCAATATGCGACTCTATCCAAAAGGAACTCGAAGGTCCCACAAAGGATAGACCCGCATATTGAAACACTTTTTCAAGGTGGATATCATTACATCAACATTACATAATAGATGGGGATACATACATAAAGGCATACAATGCCACATGAATACAACATCACAATACATCAGAGCATCATCCGACTACGAATGAAACACAAACAGAAACTCAAACGACATCCACCCTGCTAGCCCAGGCTGCCGACCTGGAACCTATCCCCTGATCGAAGAAGCAGAAGAAGAACTCAACGCAAGCAAGCATCGCTCTTGCGTCAAGATCATCGCATGAACCTGTACCTGCAACTGTTGTTGTAGTAATCTATGAGCCACGACGACTCAGCAATCCCATTACCATGGGTATCAAGACTAGCAAAGCTTAAAGGGAAAGGAAGGGGTAAAGTGGTGGGGCTGCAGCAATGACTAAGCATATATGGTGGCTAACATACGCAAATAAAAGCGTGAAGAGAGCAAGCAGAACGGCCGTGAAACTAGCAATGATCAAGAAGTGATCCTGAACTCCTAATTACGTCAAACATAACCCAAAACCATGTTCACTTCCCGGACTCCGCCGAGAAGAGACCATCACGGCTACACACATGGTTGATGCATTTTAATTCGGATCTGGTGTCAAGTTATCTACAACCGGACATTAACAAATTCCCATCTGCCTATAACCACAGGCACGACTTTTGAAAGATTATACCCTGCAGGGGTGTCCCAACTTAGCCCATGACAAGCTCTCGCGATCAACGAAGGAATAGACCTTCTCCCAGGAAGACCAGATCAGACTCGGATCCCGGTTTGCAAGACATTTCGACAATGGTAAAACAAGACCAGCAAGACCGCTCGATGCACCGACAATCCCGATAGGAGCTGCACATATCTCGTTCTCAGGGCAACACCGGATCAACAATCCGTACAACTAAAACCAGACCTCAAGTTTCCCCGAGGGGGCGCTGCAAAGGGCTCTAGTTCGGACAAACACTTAGACAAGCACTGGCCCGGGGGGGGGGCTATAATAAAGATGACCCTCGAGAGAGCGACTCCCAAGGGAAAAGTAGGTGGTGGTGAGGCAAATGGTAAAACCAATGTTGGGCCTTGCAGGAGGAGTTTTACTCAAAGCAAACTGTCGAGGGGGTCCCATAAATCACCCGACCGCGTAACGGACGCAAAATCCGGGAACATAACACCGGTATGACGGAAACTAGGGCGGCAAGGGTGGAACAAAACACCAGGCAAAAGGCTGAGCCTTCCACCCTTTACCAAGTATATAGATGCATTAATAATATAAGAGATATTGTGATATCCCAACCAAAATCCTGTCCACCATGGAGCAATCTTCAACTTCACCTGCAACTAATAACGCTATAAGAGGGGCTGAGCAAAAGCGGTAACATAGCCAAACAACGGTTTGCATAAGAAAGGTGTCAAAGGTTAGAGGTTCATGGCAATGTGGGATGGCTTGATAAACAGGTGATAGGTAGCGCAGCAAAGCGATAGAACGAAGCAACTAGCATAGCAAAGATAGTATTGAGATCTAGGGTAGCGGTCATCTTGCCTGAAATCCCGCAAGGAAGAAGAACGAGTCCATGAAGAAGATGAAGCCACGAAGACAAACCAAGCGTAGACGAACGAATCCTCACGATCGCAAGGAAACAGGAACTAACAAGAAGAAGCACACAACATAGTAAACACACCACACATGAACAAGGCATGATGCACAACAAGCATGATGCATGACAAAGCTATATGGAGCTACTCATGGCAAGAGATGATGCAAACAAGAGCAACACATCAAGGCAAGTTTAAATGAGGCTGAGAACAACATATAACAATTCCGGTAAGTCCTCATATACATATTTCTAAATTGGTCCAGATCTGAATAAACGTTATGTTCAAGTAGTTAAACATCAAGTTAAGATGCACAAAGATGATCTAGACGAGATTCTAGTCAAGTTACATATAAAGTTCATTTAGTTCGGAGCTACGGCCTAGAAGATATGAGCAAAACAAGCTAAACATGGCATTGATGCAAAATGCACCCAAACATCAAGCAAACACACCAAAACAAGGATGCAACATGATAATATGAAACTACATGCAAAACTAAGCAAGTTTCATATAGAGCACACTCAAAACGGAGCAACAGTTCAACACACACACATGAAACAAGTTATAGCAACAATCTGTCCAAAGTAGCAACTAGGCATGTTGCAAGCATCAAAACAACGTGCTACAGCACCTCAACATAATAACAAAAGGCATGGACATGATGACATGGCGAAATGTAACACGCAAGCAAGTGACATGGCAACAGCGGCGAATAACTGGCAGACACCTGGCGCATCGGATCCGGGGCGTTACATTCATCATCTCAATTGCCTTGATCTTCACAGGATTGCACTCTATGCTGCGCTCTGAGACCAGGAAACCAAGAAGCCGGCCAGCTGTTACTCCAAAGATACATTTCTCCGGGTTGAGCTTAATCTGGAAACGGCGCAGGTTCTCAAAGGTCTCCTTGAGGTCCTCTAGCAGAGTGCCATGCTTCTCCGTCTTCACCACCACATCATCCACATACACATGGGCATTTCTGCCGAGTTGCTTGAGGAGGCACTTATGCATGCAACGCTGAAACGTGGCGCCGGCATTTCACAAGCCGAACGTCATGGTCACGTAGCAGAAGGCTCCAAATGGCGTGATGAAGGCAGTGTTCAGCCTGTCGGCCGGGTTCAGCTTTATCTGGTGATACCCTGAGTATGCATCCAAGAAACTCAACAGCTCGCATCCGGCTGTGGAGTCGATCACTTGATCAATCCTCGGTAGAGCAAAGGGATCTTTGGGGCAGGCTTTGTTGAGGCTGGTGTAGTCAATGCACATGCGCCACTGCTTGTTCTTTTTCAACACTAGGACCGGGTTGGCTAGCCATTCTGGAAAAAAATACTTCCATGATGAATCCGGCTGCTAGGAGCCGGGCTATCTCTTCTCCAACAACTCTTCTCTTCTCTTCCGACAGGCGGCGTAAGGGCTGCCTGACCGGCTTGGCGTCAGGTCAGACATGTAGCTTGTGCTCGGCGAAATCTGTCGGAACACCCGGCATGTCTTTGGGGGACCATGCAAAGATGTCCCGATTCTCACGGAGGAAACGACGAGCTCGCCTTCCTATTTGCTATCAAGGCCTGTGCCTATGACAGCGTGCCTCTTCGGGTGCTCTGGGTCCAAGGGTATTTTCTTTGTTTCCTTGGCCGGCTTGAACGAGCCCTCATCTTCCAACTCCTGGGGTGCGGGTGACATTTCCGGCTTCTTGCCTGCCAACGCCACCACTCGGTGAAGGAGCCGCTTCTTAGCCGCAATCACGAGGGACTCGGCCAGCCGGCTGCTATCTGCGGCGCAAGCGACCGACTTTTTGTAGTCTCCGACTACTGTCAGGATTCCCTTGGTACTCGGCATTTTCATCTTGAGGTAGGCATAGTGGGGGACTGCCATGAATTTGGCCGGAGCAGGCCGGCCTAGCAGTGCATGGTAGGGGCTCTGAAGGTCCACCACTTCAAACCAAACCGTCTCTCGGCGAAAGTGATTCTTGTCTTCGAAGAGGACATCAATCCGCGTCTTGCCGATTGGTGAACAGGAAAGGCCAGGGACTATGCCATGGAATACAGTCCGACTGGGGACGAGCTGCTTCTGCTTGATTCCCAGCTTCTCCATCGTATCACGATACAGGATGTTGATGCTGCTGCTGCCATATATCAAGACTCTGGAGAAACGGGCTGCTCGTCTCTCCGTTGCGAGGGTCACTTCTAGGACCAGGGCGTACGAACCAGGGGAAGGCATCACTTCCGGGTGGTCGGCCCTACTCCAACTGATAGGCTTCTCGGACCAATGCATGAACTCTGGGGTGCTGGAGGCCACTGCTTGCACTTCTTGTTGTTGTTGCCGTCTGCTGCGTCTGTCATCGGCCACACTGGTGAACACAACCTAAGCTTCGTGTTCCTCTAGGTACTCATCTTGGATGACACCGACTGGTCGGGCCGCCGACTGCTGGGCTGAGGAGGCGGCGGTCCAGCAGGTGGAGGAGGCAGGAGTCCATCTCCCTTGGCAATTCTGGTGAGCCAGTGACACTTCCGAATGGTGTGGTTGGAGGGCTTCACTCCGCTATGGAACTTGCAGGGCGCATCTAAAGTTTGCTCGTAAGAGAAGGCGGGTAACCAATTGGACTTGCCGCCCTTCTGCCGCCTGGGGGTTGGCTGCCCTTCAGGCTGCTGATCCTGGACCGTTGCCACCTGCCGGCTGGTAGAAGCCGGCTGAGTGGCCTTTCTCTTGTTATCTCCTGGCTGCTGTCACCGACTGGTGTCGCCGGCCGGAGTCCGAGGTGCCTGGGGTGCCACCTTTCCAGACACATCAACTAGGATTTCCGCCTTCATGGAGGAGTCGGCCGTGGCGTGCTTGTCGGCGATGACCAGCAGCTCATCAAGGGTCTCGGGCTCGTTGTAGAGGAGGCGATGCTTGAGGATGGTGCCCTCTCGGCACCAGGCAGTAAAGTACTCGATTTCCTGCACCTCGTGCACGCCCTCGCAGGAATTGCGCAGCTCGGTCCAGCGCGTGAGGTAATCGCGAGTGGACTCGGTGGGCCCTTCGACGCATAGGGAGAGCTGCCGGGGCTTGGGGGCTCGCTTGTAAGTGCTGGTGAAGTTGCGGATGAAGACCTCGGTGAAATAAACCCAGCTGTTGACGCTGCGGGGCTTCAGGCTATTGAGCCACGTTCGAACAGTGCCTTGAAGCATGGGCTGGACGTACTTCACGGCAACACGCTTGTTGCCGTTTGCTATGCTGACGGCCGTGGAGTAGTCGACCAGCCAGTCCTCCGGCTTCACGGAGCCGGTGTATTTGGGCGTGTCTCGCGGGAGGGTGAACCCTTTGGGGAAGGGCTCATCGCGGATTCGGGGGTCGAAACAGGGTGGGCCCAATGCATCTTCCTCTTCAAGCGCCATGGATCGGTTGATGCGATCGATCCGGTGGCGAGTATTGTTCTCTTCGACTCCCTCTCGGCGGCCAAGGCGGTCGCCGAGTGTCGGATGCGTGACAGGAGGCGGAGTGGGGTATCTCGTTCCACGAGGTGGGGGAGGCAGCAGGTCGTCTCGCCGCTCCACCGCATGAGGGCGGCCTTCCTCGTCTCGCTCGATGGAGATGCGTGTCCGAATGCAGCTAGCAGCTGGCTCATTGCCCTTTCCTCCGCGGGCACCACCAATCGGTGTCCGGGAGGTCGCCCCATGGTCTCGGCGTGGGGGCGGCTCATTGTCCCGTCCGGCTGGGTCTTCAGCGCAGCAGGCGGCCTCGTGCTGCGCGGCAGCCGCGTCCAGGAGCTGTTGGACTCGCTTTCTCATGTGGCGGAGTTCGTCGCCGTCGTACTTGTTCAACTCATCCGTCACCGCCTGGGCGACCCCGTTGTTCTCTACAGGCGTGGCGTAGACGGGGCACTCTACCCCGAACATGGTGGCGACGGCCGCGCCATGCTGTCAAACTGTGCCGAGGCGGCTAGGCCCGCCAGGAGCTGGCGTGCCGCCTACGGCCCGGTCCATCTCACGCCGATAGGCGTTCGACAGCCGGCGCATGCTGGCGAGGCAGCCAACACTCTCGATAAGATGAAGGCGGCGTGCCTCCAGCACCTCAGCATCTGCGCCCTTGGGAATGGGTGCCGTGAGGTTGCGCAGGGTGGACTCAAGGGGATCTTGAGCATGCCCGTCCGAGTGCTCCTCGCTGTTAATGACGAGCACCTCTGTGACAGTGCTCCCGCCGCTGTACTCGCGAGGAGGCGGCTCATCGTAGACCACCACGTTGGTGGGAAATGCATCGAGCGACGTCGTGTCGGAGTCGACGATCATCGGATCGGTCGAGCCGACGGACTCCAGGTCCACGGCGGGCTCGGTTCGTCGGAGAGGTCAATCTCGCCGACGAGGTCAGCAAGGCAACTCGCCGCGCAGGCAATCTCCGCACCATGCAGCGCATCGAGGCTAACGCTGTCGAGCATGCTGGGCTGGCTTCGCTCGCCAGGAAGGAACAGGGTTCCCGTCCAAAGCAGATCTCCTGGACACGGTGCACCTCGCACCATGGTGGGCGCCAAATGTCGGGGGTTGGGTGCGACATATGCCAATGGATGGCTTATCATGGTGGGAGCGAGTAGAATGTCGCCGGTGCCTGGAAGCGGGATAAGGCGTAGACACGAACGCCGACGTACTTTACCCAGGTTCGGGGCTCTCCTAGGAGATAGCACCCCTATTCCTGCTCTACGGGGTCTCAGCATGATCACTAAGGCGTAAGTGATACAATGGTGCTCCTCGAGCTGTGTGCTAGAGGCAGGAGGAGGCAAGGCTCAACTCTCTTCCTGCTCTAAGGGGTGGCTAGTGCTAATGGGGTCGAACCCTTTGCATGGGTGGCCTGGGGGGTTTATATAGGCCTACCCCCCAGGGGTACAATGGTAATCTAGCCGGCTGTTGGGACCGACTGTCAGTGTGTCCAGCCTCCAGCTTCTCCGCCGACCGCTGGGGCCCACCGCCTGGTGGGGCCCGCCGACTGGTTGGTGGCTGCTTACTGTAGCCGCGTCGTTGGTGACAAGAGCTTGGTCACCTTGGCGTGGCTACAGTCCCGCCGCCTGGCGAGAGGCCATTGTAGCCACACCTGGTCTCATCAGCTTAATGGCGTGCATGCCTCGGGATAAGGGACGTCCACCTGCTGGAAGCCGGCTCCTCTTGAATCTGCTTGGTCGAGCCTCCTCCGTCTTCCTTGGGGTCACTGCCTGATAGGGCCCGCCTCCGGTGGGCCGTACCGACAGGCCGTCGTGGGGAACAGGACTCCGCCTATCCGGAACGATGTCAGGGTAGATATGGCACAGTGCTCTGTCGTGTGGAGATCTCCGTCTGTACGGAGAACTGTAGCCACGCCCGTCTCAAGCGTGGTAGGCGACGTGCTTCACTGTAGCCATGCCTTTCCTTGTACTCTGATGGGAGCTCGGCCGCCCGTTGTTGCGAGGTGGCCGCCTGCCCGTTGCCGCCCTCCTTGGAAGGCGGCCGCTAGGAGTCGGTCGCTCGGAGTGCCATAGTCTTGGGTCACCCACCCTCTGGCAGCCGGCCACTAAGCCAGCTGGCCCCAGAGGGCGGAGTTTCGGCTTGGGGCCCAGCTAGGCGGAGCTGGCCCAAAGTCTTGGTAAATCTTGGGACTCGGGTGAGCCTACCCATGTCCCATTACTCCGACAAGAGGGTAAGGCAGGGATACCTACATTAGAGGATCCACTTCCACTATACTACTCTAACCAAATGTTAGGGTAATAATATATGACATGCAACTTACACAAATGTTAGAGTAATAATATATGACATGCAACTTACACAAAGCATACATGGTCTAATGCATTTTTTGAGGCTAAGTTTGACCAAATGTTAGAGTAATAATATATGACATGCAACTTACACAAAGCATACGGTCAATTTCATATGTGAAAGGAGTTTCCAATGATATAATTTTCACATTATACATCTCATGTACTATTAATCTTGTCAATAGTCAAATTGGAAACCATCTCGAGTACAAATCTAGGAGTACGTACGAATCTAACAATATTGATTGGGTGCTGTTGAATGTTGATACCTTTTTGATCATAGTAGAGATACTTTGACTACACAGAAAACTTATATGTAAACTAGAAAGGATAGGAGGGAGTATATTGAACGTTCAAAAACGAAACAAACATTGAATACCCTTTATATATGATTTGCTGATGCTATGATCACTGGTTCAAAATTTTGAATCCTCCTTAGGTATCACGTGCCCCCACTCTAGGGTGGGTACATGCGAATGATACTCGGCGGAATGTTCAAATGAGGCATGCGGGAGGATGGACTCGACTGGAGGGCGACATGATCGATGGAGAAGAGGGTTGGAGAGGAATGAGAAATAAGCAAACGCCACATGATTACACTTGAACGGCTCAAATAAACAATAAGTTGTCTCGCTTGGCCTACATAGGAAAGGCCTAATGCGTAACGTGGAGCACTAACGCTCGAATATGGCCGGGAAAACAGGGAAACCGACATGTGGGGCACACCCGTCGGGACGATGTAGCGTAGACTAGTCCAATGGAGGAGCTGGCCCACGACCTCCTTGCCACAGACAACCATTCATGTGGGTCATTGGGGCCAACAACGGGGTGCAGCTCCAGCACCGCCTCTGGACACGGTGACCGCGGTGAGCGACACGCTCATATCGTCGCTAGACACGGTCGGTTTCAGTGTGCCGAGGGTGGCGGTAGTGCTATGGCACGACCAACGGTATGTTTGGTTTGTGCCCAAGGTTGTCCCATCAAAGCATTGGGTAGCCAAAATTTTGGTTGAGGTATTGGTTGCCCATGATTTGGCCGACATTGGCAAGAAAAATGAACTAGAGTTGGCTAGAGTTCATTGACATGCCAAAGAAATGGCAACCATCCAAACAAAGGCCAATCTTTGGGTCATGACCAAAATTTTGGTTGAGGTATTGGTTGCCCATTATTTAGTCGACATTGGCAAGAAAAATGAACTAGAGTTGGCTAGAGTTCATTGGCATGCCAAAGAAATGGCAACCATCCAAACAAAGACCAATCTTTGGGTCATGACCAAAATTTTGGTTGAGGTATTGGTTGCCCATGATTTGGCCGACATTGGCAAGAAAAATGAACTAGAGTTGGCTAGAGTTCATTGGCATGCTAAAAAATGGCAACCATCCAAACAAAGACAAATCTTTGGGTCATGACCAAAATTTTGGTAAGGTGCACTTTGGCCACAATCCAAACACACCCCAACACCCGACTCGTCGAGGATGCACGGGGCGCCGTGACGCGTCCGCGGAGTGGTGTATCGCGGCCAGCTCCATCCTCTGGACCTGAGACCATGCCGGGATGCCTTGCTTTTTCAATGACATGCGGGGATCGCATTTGAGCAAAGGGCATCTCCAACGTTGCCACGACCGCAGCTGACTACGCTGGCACACCAAAGCCCTCGTCCCTCGCGCCGTCGCGCGGTGCGTTCCCAGCCGGCGCTAGCTGCCCGCATTCATGCTGTCCGATGTCGTCGCTAAGAGGCTCGGTGCCCGAGGAACCAACTCCGGTGACTTAATGACGCACCCGGACGCTTGGCCTCACCGGAATGCGCTACTTAAAGCTGCAATGCCCAGCTGACCTCCACACCATAGCGCATCGTCCTCCTACCTGGCACCACATCCGCCATGAACGCAAGTGCGAACGCTCTGTGGGAGAGCTTGTCTTTGGGGATGAAGCTCGAGGTCGCCGCGCTCGCTCAAGTCGCCTCTCGCGACGCAATAGCGGCTTAGACGGACGCAGACGCGACCGCACAAGCGGTGGCCACGCTGGCGGCCGATGACGGGAGCACCGTCAGCCACGCGTCCTACTTGCCACCGTCCAACGTCTGGCACCGCCGAGGTCGGGGACTCCTCCGAGGATGAGTAGGGCATGGGAGGCGGCAGGGCATGGTGTGCCAATTGGCCGTTCCGTATCCCGTGTTCTACTCTTCCTCGCCGGAGACCGCACCTTCACTTCACGAGTCTTGAACCCCGCCCCCGTACATAGAGATCGCAGATGGAGGACGTCGGTCGCTGCCGTAGAATAGGTTTAGGGTCGGGTTTCTTTTATTTTTTTGTCCTATAAAAGTTCGAAATGTAATGAAAATCTGCCGTGTTTGCATTAATCTCGGCCGGTGTATATGAACTTTCACAATAATATACATATTGTAGGATACTAGCAAGATGCCCGTGCATTGCACGGAATATCAAGATCTTGTGGGAGAAAACGATGAACGAGGAAAAGCCTTATCTGCAAATGCGCAGAGGAGTGCGGGTAAATTGTCATAGTTTCCTTCCTATCCGTTAGATATAGATCGGACGGCCTATATTGCGGGATGACAGGCACACCATCATCACCAACTCTGCTTTTTATTGAACCGAGACAAATCTAAAAAACCTAACTAAGCCAACCTCCCAGCATATCGCGCGGGAAAAGACCCGGCCGCACCGTTTTAGTCGGGATTACCGGATTACTAGTAGTAGTACCGATGGATCGCGTGAAGCAACAATTTTTTTTGAGGGGGCGAAGCACCTAGTTTAAAAGGAAAAAAGGCGGTACACTCACAACACTCCTGTCGTGGTCGCATTGCACCCCACACACGTTCGGTCCTGCACACGGCTCACGCAAACGGAATGCGCTTCGGCTTGCCTCTTCATT
>NC_041381.1:110451398-110465566 GCF_002162155.2 Triticum dicoccoides | reverse complement strand
CCCCTCCACTCCATTCGCTCCGCCAAAGCCGCCTTCCCCACCGGGCCGATACGTCGGCACCGCGGTTCGTCGAGGGGACGCACGGCGATCCTCTCGCACCCACAGTACACTCTCGTAGACTGCCATCCTCTAGCCGCGCCGCCACCTCTAGCTACGTTCTTGTGTAGGCGCACGGCAGTCAGCGCCGCCACCGCTGGCGACGTTCGTGTGGAGACGCACGGCGGTCAGCTTCTCCCATGGTACGCGCATTCTAGACTAAGGCCCCGTTCATGTCGGTGTAGCACTGAATGAACTATAAGAAATTTGTCCGTTGTTGACCCTCCATTTTGGTCACTGAATCGTCATTATTTATGTTTTATGACCCTGTTTTGACCAAATTCAGAAGGTCAACAGTTGGCCGTCAAGAACTAACAAACATGACCTTTCTCAAATTTTGGTCGTAGATCTCTATTGACCAAAATTTTGGTTTGGTCATTACCCATTTTTCTGAGCCACATAGGATCTGAGGTGGCTGAGCTGACATGGCATTGCTAGTGACCAAATGGAGTCATCATAAACTTCACAGCGCAGTCCACCAATCCAGCCTACATGGGCCTCCAATCTTCCACCAATCTAGCCTACATGGGCCTCCAATCTAGCCTACATGGGCATGAACCAATACCTATTTTATTATTGAAAATGTGCGACTTGTGTGGGCTGATGCATTTTTTTGTCAGAAGCATGCATATCTCAAGGTAGGCCATTAAAAAACTAGCACAAAAGAATACAATATTACAGATAAACTGTATATTTCATTACAGAAAACAAAATTTTTCCGACCAACGCACTAGCCTAGGACCACTATGGAGACTGCATACATGGTTTGATCTTTTTCGTTACCGACTCGTAGCGCAGCGGGAAGTAGAGTCATTGACGAACGGCGGTGCAGATCCCCGCAACTAGGATTTACAACCTCCCAACCGCGAGGATGTATACCCTCATCTGCTCCTCAGACAGCCCTCCGGGAGGCGGCCGAACAGCCCCCCAGACGGTGTCACGGACAGCCCTTTGGGAGGACCTTCGAAACTCGAACGGTCACTCGGACAGCCCTTCGGGAGGACCTTCAAAACTCGGACGGTCACACGGACAGCCCTTCGGGAGGCACTCACGAACTAAGACCGAAACTACGATCTCTCTACGGATTTGCACACATACGATGTCATCTATCCAGCAGGGCTTCGCCGTCCAGAACTAGTTCCTGCCGGAACCCAGACAGCCTTACGGCTCTACAAAACTCTTTCCGTGGGAGGGAGAGAAGAAGCCAGATCATTGCATGGCACTTGTATGTGAGAAGGGATGAAGGTTTGGGCAGCCCCTCACCTCCTATTTATAGGAAAACCAAGGGGTAGTGTGCCTCCACAAATACCCAAAGTGCCCATGCTTTGTGTCATACATAAGGGCAAAATGGGGAGGCAAGTGGAGCACCAAATGGTGGAAGGAAGCCTCATGGGGGGCCCCCCAATGCCACCAACGAAATTGGCAGCCCTCTTGGGTGGCTCCACCACCTTCCTATCCATCCATGTCATCCCAAAAGATCTTGGGACAAAGCCCAAAATAATGGCTTTCAAAAAAGTAACCCAAAAAGCACTTTCACTATTCACGACGACATTTTTCGGCGTCCGTTCAAACTGAAAATATTCATGTGGGCTTAGAACATTTCTGGTAACCACCATAATAATTTTCAACACGTTCTGGAACAATTCCATTTTAGTGATTTTCATCTGCGAAACGCATCTGAAGTGGCTCCGGCAGCTCCGGAACATTTCCAGTTTTTATCTCAGAAAATTCCAAAAGGCTTCAAGAATGATTCTGGCACCCTCCAAGAATTATCAGGCATGTGCCGAAACCAATTTGACTTAATGGTATATCCCGAAACAACTTTTCGGTATCATCGAAACTTATCCGATGACCTCTCTCTACGGTACGATTCCGCTGTCCGAAACCATTCTGGTGTCCGAAACCTTTTTCAGTGATTTTCTCTCAGACTCCCTGTCTAGTATTCAGCAGATAGATGAGCCTTAAGCGTGTGACCCTATATGTTCGGTGAAGTATAGACATGACCCGGAACCCCTTCCGATCAATGATCAACATCGGAGCCATGGACACCCATATTGACCCTTATACCCACACGAATGAATATTCGAGTGAACCTCCAGTTGCCGTGTGCTATTCCTGTTGCTTCGCGATATGTTACAAAGACCCGAGGTGAGATTTACTTGCATCCCCGTGGATCAACAACTTGTCCACTATGCTAGTTACCTCGTTACTGGTTTTGTTCTCTTTTCTCATTTCCTTGTTCCGGCATCCCTGTGATCAAATCACTCTGTGTCTGGCCAGACGATGATGGATACCGTAACACCAAGAGGGCCCGAGAATATATCTCCATCGTCGGAGGAGCAAATCCCAATCTTGAGCTATCAAGTTACTTGACACCTTTTCCATGAACCCGTAAGCCGCCGTAATAGCCACCCATTTCCGGATGACGTTTAACAAACCCCAAAGTTCATGAAGCAAGCATGAAGAAACTCGATACTCTCATGGTCTAAGGAATCATGCAAATGTTAACCATCTCTGTGTTATTTACCATTAACTTGTGATGAATGAATCTCATAGCATAACATCAAACCGGGTCGATTCAACACAAATGTTTTCTTAACATTGTGCCCTCAAAGTTGCTGGCATAGACATGCCCATGGTCAGGAAAACGGAACCATCATGCAACACTTGAGCTAGTCTTAGAGGCCAAACTAGGAATACTTCTTACCGTTTATTATTCCACACGTGCATATGAGTCTTCCTCCGAGCCTCGTGGATATTGTAGACTCGAGAATCATTGCAGTTATAGCATGGAACGTAAACATAATCATGAACTTGGAGATAAATAATATCATTTATTATTGCCTCTAGGGCATATCTCCTACAGACTCCCACTTGCACTAGAGTCAATAATCTAGTTAATGCTAATGCACTTTACACCTATGGCATGCCGGTGTAAAAAATACTTCGCATGTGGTATAGCCTGATGTCCATCAGATCTGACAACTTCATCTCCGTGTCTATCTCTACATATCCTCGCGTTTTTACGCTTTCATAAAATTCATATTTTGTGCGGACTTGGCTTTGTATAAATGTGAATCACAGGTTGAACCTGGATTCCTCAGACTGAGTTATGGAGAAACTACATGCAGTAGTGTCCCATTGACAAAATCCATCTTGGAACCATACTAAGTTCGTGAATGAACTATATGATTCAACATCTTGTTTGTCGCTTCTAAAGCGTCAACACACTTAGTCATTTGTTATAGAATTCGCCACAGTATCCTGTTGGGAACAATTTCCAACTACCGTGCCACCATATTGTTTATTACACAAAACCCTTAACTTAAATCAAAAATCGCATGGAGAAAAGATGAAGACTGTATCGATGTAACATTTTACAACGAACTCTTCATGATCTCCGCTTGCGAGAAAACATATCATCAGTACTTACTCTAGTACTCAATGACATCTTTCACTGTTGTCCCATGATCAGTACTTTCATCACTTTAGTATCCATACTCGCAACACCTTGTGAGTATCGGACGTATCTGGTTGTTTTACATAACATGGAATACATGATTAATCCAAACACAAAAGTGTGTGGAATCTGCATCATGTATTTTGCTCATTAGTGTTTTGGTACATCGATTCTTGCAAAAATCTCTTCCATGTGACTCCGGCAAGAATCACTCAGCGGTTTTAAATGCTAAAAGGTTTTAGCACCTTGTCGATATATATTCATTGCTTAGCCCTATTAGGTAAATCTATCTCCATAGATCATTATGCCTAATATTGAGGCTATTTAGCCTAAGCACTTCATCAAAAACCTATTTTCAAATGAAGTCCTAATTTGTGTCAAGAAATTTAATTCCAATTAACAATGTGTCAAGCACACAAGGTTTTTAGAAATATTATTGCGCTCCCACTTACGTTCTTGAATTACAAGCATCTTCGTGACCCATTGATGAAGTCAAAACCCCTTTTGAGCATTTCATCAAAACACGAAGATTCCAACTCCATTTTGCTCTCTTCTGTCCATCGCTGGAACTCTGAAGTTTGCATCCTTACTAGCATCCTCTGGATCGACAAATTACTTTGAAGTGTATCACATACAAGTCCTAGGTTTCATTTCCATCAGATGGAAATCCTTTTGTCATCCATGTTTCATATCTCAAGATTGAAATATGTATTAATTGCTAGTTCAACCCGAACCGACTTTAAGCATTGCTACGATGAAACAACCTCATCGTAGTCAACTCCTTGAACTTGTTATTGCAACAAGTCGAGCTTTATGGATAAACATTTTTATCCGTATCAGTTTTAAGTTCGATAAATATTCGTTAGACTCTAAGTCTTCCGAAAGGTGTATCAAGGTTTTAATCTTGAATCACTTATATGGAAACTAACTCGGTTTGTATTGGCATTTAGCCAATTCTGGAGTCAGGGCCCATCAATGCTTCCTTGTGTATCATCGGTATACTGTTGTTCAACAACAATATCTCGTCTGCGCACCTGAGAGGTTTGCACGAGCCTTGCCTACGTGGTTCAGCTGCATGTTCGACCGAAGTTCATACATTTTATTGTAGAGACTTCCGTATCAATCGCAGTAGGAAACTCTGGAATTACTTCCAAGGTCTCTTTCCTTTGATCTAATGATGAAGATACTGTTTATCTCGTCGAGTTGCACTATTCTCCCACTCACCTTTTTGAAAGAACCATTCTCTTTAAAAGCACACCGTTTCGCGGCAAAACTATTTGCCTCGGTATAGTGAGGGAGGAATACCCAACATTTTGGTATAACCTACAAAGTAGCACTTGTCTGATTTGGAATAGGTTTGTAACCTTTTACACAAGCCCCATATTCCAAATGTTAATAAAAGATATAACCTGGTTGGGCGTACCATACCATGGCTTCATTTCATCAGACTCGATGTAGCTCTTTTCAGTGTAAAAGTCGTAGTCTCTAAAGCATCACCTTAAAAGGGATAATGGCAAATTTATTTATGTCATCTTTGATCTTACCATGTCATAAATGGTTAGATTACATCTCCATGGACTTTTCGCTTGCAGTGGTGTTCCGGGAGGTGTAAGTTATGAAACTCTTTTCACAACTCATCAGACATTCGCTAAACTTGTAACTCAAATATTCCTTTCTGCAATCAAATTGTAGAAACATAATTTCCTTGTTACAATAACTTGTACTTCATTTTTGAAAACCTTTCGAATGATTTCAAAAGATCCAAACTTACGTCTCATCAAGCAAATATCCTTATATCTACTTGAGTCATTTATGAAGATATATAAATCCACTACTTGCAAAAACATTTATTGAACTACACACATCAAAATGTATGATCACCAATAAGTTTGTTGCTCGTTCCTTATGGCCCGTGAACGGTATTTCAGTCACTTCACTTTTCGGAGGAAAGTTGCAAGTGTCAGATGATTCAAAATCAAACGACTTCAAAGTCCATCATAATGGAATTTTCCATGCGGGTTTCTCCAATGTGACTAAATGTAGTGCCACACTTGTGTGGTATTCTGTTAGTCTTGCGACATTTAGCGTCAGTGTTATGGAGTATCATATTACCATCAATATTCATAACATACATCCCATCTTGGATGGAAGCATGGCCCTTCATGTTATTCATAATACTTAACAACAATTGTTGTTTTTATGAACAATTCCTAAAATGAATTATGAAAGTAAACCCAGAGGTATTGTATTATTATCAATATTCATAACATACATCTCATTCATAATGAAAGTATGGCCCTTGTGTTATTCATAACATCGAACATAAAAAGTTCTCTTATGAACAACCTTCTTGCTAGATACCTTATGCAATGGGCTAGAGTATGAAAAACTCTAAATGAATTATGAAAATAAATACAGACGACAATACACCGGTATAGTCACATTTACTATGTTCCCTGTGTATACCTTAACCTCATTTCTGGCTAGCCTTTTAGGCCATAGTAGCTCTTACATTGATTCGTAACAGAATGCAATCGAGCGGGTATCTTTGTGATTAACTCACAATACCCAAGAATAGTGATTAACATGTTTAACCATAATTCCCAAGAACTATATCTTTGACCAGCCTACTATACATCAAAAACTTGTATCACATTCATACATGAGCTAGATATTCCAGACTTCTTTTCTTTTTGCCATTTTACTTCTAATAGTTTAACTTTTAGTATTTCTCCTACTTCCAGAAAAAGCATCCAACTTCATCATATGAAAGGCTTTCTTCTGAATCCCTCTCTTATCAGTCAAATGCCTAGTAAACACTTTTACTAACAATTTGCAAAACAAACATTGCTTTGGATATCACATATCTGTTAGCCTTTGTTTGTTTCTGAAAATGATTTTCAGATTGCATGAATATCACATAACTATCCAAACTTTTGAAGTTCGGGTCTCATGGAAGCAAACATATTGCACTTGACTGAAAACAGAATTCTAGCTTTTGGATCGAAGGACGAGAGTCACATGATCCATAGCATTAGCGGGAGAATACCGAAAGTATGCGATAGGACAAAGTCCTTCTCGGCACTCTTGAGGACATCCTCGCATTACGTTACCAACTGTGAAGTTTTAACCAGATATTTAACAGCTATTCAATTTTAATAGGGAAGGTGGAAATGCGAGCCATTATTATATAACTATTAGCAAATCACACTTGACAGTGTTCAAAATTAATTGCACTAAGAATTAAACAAGTTAATTCTACAGTGCGCTCCCACTCAAATCAATATCCCTCTTAATTGATTGTCAGTGATTCACGATCCACATTTCAATTCAACGCCATTGATGTGGACATCACTGGTGACGAGAATTCAATTGGTAGGCAAACATGCCGATCACATATCTATGTGAATCTTGTTCATATTTCGATGCTTGTGTTCCGAGCTCAGGACGATCAAGGTAGAACGTCAAGACAACCAAGTGATCACGCTGCGAGGTCTGACCTCACCCGCCTCACACATCCCTAATCGTTCGTACCCATGTGGACATGGCGCACCCCAAAAAGTTAGGTGCCGTGACGGTGCTACACTTGGGAGAACACTAACTACTTGATATTTTTGTGAGAGATCACCCTAATAAAAAGCGACTACGGCGCAATCAAGAAGGGTGCATCAAAGGGATAAACATCTCAGGCAATTCATAATTAGCATGATATGGTATAGCCCTTTCTGACGGAGAAGTCTTTCATTTCTTCGTCTTCAGCATTCGCGTCGGCGTTCACCTTCGTGAAGATTGCCACTACCTTGTCGATGCACCAAATAATATTGCTATATCTATAGCTAATAAAATAAGGTCATTACTTAAGGTTGACACGCAGGTCACTAAAGTGAAAATCATATGGCTCCAGCCATCATGCCGAATCATGACACGCAGGTCATGTTAATCAATTTACATCATATAGTCATCTCATACATAATCAAATTGAATATGAGGATTGCTATACCACATCACATGCACATGCAAACCCTCCTGCAAAACCAAGTTAGACGTTTCTAATCGGTTCATGCAAACTTGTTTTTCGTGGCTTCTAAGGTTTCGACTTAAACCGCAACTACCAACGTTTTATCATCAAGTATGATTATTCAAGTTGCTAGATTAACATCTCGGGGTGTATGAAACACGAGATAATTAAATCTCGAGCCCCACACAGAACTTCGTCATACGCATGACCCCCGTGCAGATCATATCTGCAATGCCCTTTCATCTGCGAATTTCATCTTTCTTTTGACTATGGGAGAACCCAAAGAACTGATAGCACTTCCATGATCAATCAGGATCACGGATTGCCCGAACTTTGTCAAATTCCACCATGCTATCTCGAGATTGAGCAAACACAAATTCTAGGGAAGCAACAAGAATATCGGGTAACAGATTTCATCTGTCACCCGCATAAATAATTTTCAGCAATAGATCTCATCTACTCCAAAATTATATTATGCAATACCCATACATCTCCATGTATTCTAGATCGTAACTTGCATCTACGCATATCACGGCTCTTGATGCCACTGAAGGGGAACGCAGCAGAAATTTTCCGACCTACGCACCAGCCCAGGACCACTATGGAGACTGCATACATGGTTTGATCTTTTTCGTTACCGACTCGTAGCGCAGCGGGAAGTAGAGTCGATGACGAACGGCGGTGAAGATCCCCGCAGCTAGGATTTACAACCTCCCAACCGCGAGGATGTATACCCTCATCTGCTCCTCAGATAGCCCTCCGGGAGGCGGTTGAACAGCCCCCCGGACGGTGTCACGGACAGCCCTTCGGGAGGACCTTCGAAACTCAAACGGTCACTCGGACAGCCCTTCGGGAGGACCTTCAAAACTCGGACGGTCACACGAACAGCCCTTCGGGAGGCACTCACGAACTAAGACCGAAACTACGATCTCTCTACAGATTTGCACACATACGGTGTCATCTATCCAGCAGGGCTTCACCGTCCAGAACTAGTTCCTGCCGGAACCCAGACAGCCTTACGGCTCTACGAAACTCTTTTCCCGGGAGGGAGAGAAGAAGCCAGATCATTGCATGGCACTTGTATGTGAGAAGGGATGAAGGTTTGGGCATCCCCTCACCTCCTATTTATAGGAAAACCAAGGGGTAGTGTGCCTCCACAAATACCCAAAGTGCCCATGCTTTATGTCATACATAAGGGCAAAGTGGGGAGGCAAGTGGAGCACCAAATGGTGGAAGGAAGCCTCATGGGGGCCCCCCCAATGCCACCAACGAAATTGGCAGCCCTCTTGGGTGGCTCCACCACCTTCCTATTCATCCATGTCATCCCAAAAGATCTTGGGACAGAGCCCAAAATAATGGCTTTCCAAAAAGTAACCCAAAAATCACTTTCACTATTCACGATGACATTTTTCGGCGTCCGTTCGAACTGAAAATATTCATGTGGGCTTAGAACATTTCTAGTACCCACCATAATAATTTTCAACGCGTTCTGGAACACTTCCATTTTAGTGATTTTCATCTGCGAAACGCATCTGAAGTGGCTCCGGCAGCTCCGGAACATTTTCGGTTTTTATCTCGGAAAATTCCAAAAGGCTTCCAGAATGATTCTGGCACCCTCCAAGAATTATCAGGCATGTGCCGAAACCAATTTGACTTAATGGTATATCCCGAAACAACTTTTTGGTATCATCGAAACTTATCCGATGACCTCTCTCTGCGGTACGATTCCGCTGTCCGAAACCATTCCGGTGTCCGAAACCTTTTTCGGTGATTTTCTCTCAGACTCCCTGTCTAGTATTCAGCAAATAGATGAGCCTTAAGCATGTGACCCTATAGGTTTGGTAAAGTATAGACATGACCCGGAACCCCTTCCGATCAATGATCAACATCGAAGCTGTGGACACCCATATTGACCCCTATACCCACACGAATGAATATTCGAGTGAACCTCCAGTTGCCGTGTGCTATTCCTGTTGCTTCAAGATATTTTATAAAGACCCGAGGTGAGATTTACTTGCATCCCCGTGGATCAACAACTTGTCCACTATGCTAGTTACCTCGTTACTGGTTTTGTTCTCTTTTCTCGTTTCCGTGTTCCGGCATCCCTGTGATCAAATCACACTATGTCTGGCCAGACGATGATGGATACCGTAACATCGAGAGGGCCCGAGAATATCTCTCCATCGTCAGAGGAGCAAATCCCAATCTTGAGCTATCAAGTTACTTGACACACTTTTCCATGAACCCGTAAGCCGCCGTAATAGCCACCCATTTACGGATGATGTTTAACAAACCCCAAAGTTCATGAAGCAAGCATGAAGAAACTCGATACTCTCATGGTCTAAGGAATCATGCAAACGTTAACCATCTCTGTGTTATTTACCATTAACTTGTGACGAATGAATCTCATAGCATAACATCAAACCGGGTCGATTCAACACAAATGTTTTCTTAACATTGTGCCCTCAAAGTTGCTCTCATAGACATGCCCATGATCAGGAAAACAGAACCATCATGCAACACTTGAGCTAGTCTTAGAGGCCAAACTAGGAATACTTCTTACCGTTTATTATTCCACACGTGCATATGAGTCTTCCTTCGAGCCTCGTGGATATTGTAGACTCGAGAATCATTGCAGTTATAGCATGGAACATAAACATAATTATGAACTCGGAGATAAATAATATCATTTATTATTGCCTCTAGGGCATATCTCCTACAAGTAGCAAATCACATGAAATAAAATACATCATCCATCGACTCCTCTACACATCCAAGGTTCAAGGCCCAACAAGTGCACATCAAAATAATTCTAAAAGTGCAAAGAAAAGTAGTTCTACCAGTGCAAGTGCACAACAAAAGGAACCAACAAGTGCACAAGCGCACAACAACATAGTTCTACAAAGATTGGATGAGAATCACAAGTTTTAGTTGATCACACATAACATCAATGAGAAACAAAGCTTCTAGTGCCCTCCTACCGTCCGCTTGTTCTCAGTGCTTCAGACCATCCTGGTAATTGGAATAATCAAACATAAGAAAGCATACAAAATATGAGCAAACGAAAGACAAATGGTGGTTTTACATTCACCAGTGAGACTTAAGAGTTCACATCAATGAATAGAAACACAAGACATTAAGACATGCTCCCATAGAAATTTCAGGACTTGCAAGATTATTCCTATGTAGCTCTCAACACTTTGTGCAGAAAAAGCTCACATCAATAACTTCCAGGATCAAGATATGTGAATCATGCACCTTTAACACAATACAATAAACAACACAACCATGAGCAGCACAACACAACACAACACAGCTCATAAAAAACCAAACCAAACTGATTCCAAACTATAAGTTAACCTCGACACAAACAACACATGCACACACAGTGTACATGGCAGAAACACAACCTCATATATAAAACTTAACATAATTCATTAGTTTAAATCTAAGGAGTACCAATCAGAACCATTTCTTGTAGGGATCTCAACCTTTATTGTTGAACAAGAAAAGGCTAACAACTAGTTACAGAAATAAACTATTGAAATTATCTTCCCAGAAGAGTCCAACAATTTGCATTAACTATTAACATGGTTGCAGAACTTCAATAGTAAAGAGGGTAGCTTGTTTCTTTGGTCTTTACTTGAATGGAATTATAACATGAAGCACATGAACAAATCATACGAACAAGCAACCCCATAAACACTCACTTGTATCTTGTTTATACTTTCCTTGCAAGAACAACATGTGGGGGAAGAGCATTACCTTGATGGGATCTCAGTAGAAGCATACAACCTGGACAGTGTAGGCTAAATCTGGAGAAAAAATAGTATTTCTCCACAAGGGTGAGATTGACCTACACATTGTCAAACAATCCTTGCGGTCACTTGGTTCAAATATTCCCTACGAGGTGATGAGCATTCCGCTGCAGCAAACAGATAGATTTAAAATCAAAATACAACCGCTTTTATGGAGACTACTACGAGGCAAGTTTAGCTAATATGACTTTTGTAGCATGCAAGATGTTTCTTAGATAAATAAAAACAAGAACAAGAGCTATGAAGGGGAACGCTTGAGCAACATATAATGAGAAGAATATTCAAAGAAGGTCATATCTTCCACACAAGACTGATCCGAACAAGAAATATTCAAGTCTATTAATTTATTACTGAATCACATAGCATCATAGGAGAAACCAATGATTCAAGTTTAACTAAGACATACATATAGGCTAAGGAATAGTAAGTCACAACCTAAAGTATTATTTTGACCACCATTTATTTGCACACGCAAAATCATCAGGTGCTCATAGTTCAGATAATCATCAGGTGCTCACAGTTCAGATCAGGTAAGGTAATTTTGTAGCTCCCCACTGTTGCTGGCCTAAGGAGACTCGTCCTCCAGCATAACAACATATTTGAAATCTCCATTATACGTAAATAAATGAGAGGACAGTGCATAAGTCACATTATATTATACAAGCAAGCTAAATCTAGTGTTCGTGGTCGGTGGCGTATATACATGCACATAGAGGCTGGAGTTGTGGAAGTCAATAATACTTGCCACCGCGGTAGAGTGAGGTGCCATGGGGCAGGTAGTGGAAGGCCGCCGCCACCCAGCACCCACTCACGCCCAAGCCTCATTTCTTCTCATCCTCTTCCTTTGTCCAATATGGCAATCCCCCTATTGCTGCTAGCAAGAAAAAAATTATGGCAAGGCTCAAAAACCAAACCAAGGAAACTAACATGATAGAGCATCAAATAATAATGCATAGATAAGCCTATATACAATGAGGCACATATATAATAAAAGAAGGGCAGCAGATAATAACCGACTATATGTTCATGCACATGTACCACAAAAAATCTCCTTACATTATTTTTCTCAAGAATTCCCTGTAGATGTTAGACATGCTTGAAAAGAAACCCGACTTCAGATCAGGCAACATACAGATAAAAGATTTAACTATTGTAATTTTACCTCATAACCAGGTCTAAAAATTCTAGTTAAGCAGTTACTGCTAACAATGGAGAACTTGTGAATAATCTGTAGGTCCAAAAGTTTTGCTCTACAACCTGCGTATCAAAATCCCACCATAGCTCAATTTCAGCTTGAATACTTTCAACGTTAAAGACGGCTATCAACAGGTGCAATGACACAACATCCAACATACCAAATTTTGAGAAAACAGGAGGTTAAATTTACACCAGCCATGATGTTTCATTCTAATATTCGGGTTTTAGATCTAAGTCTTCAGGATGTCCTGCAGGGGTGGTGATCCTGTCATGGTGCCACAAAGGCGATGAGCATCTTAACACCTAAAGAATCCAAGTAATGAAGAACACCTCCTGAATTCACTCTTTTTTACCTGGAATTAAAGCGTGTCCTTGAGCTGCCCAGTGCACACCAACGTCGGCCAATCCATTCGGGCGAATTGAGATCACAACCAATAGACCACCACAGAGAGACGCGGCAGCAAGTAGACGTGGCAGCGAGGAGGCGTCCTCTATGGCGTCGGAGCAGGGGAGGAAGTGGCCATCCAGTCCATGGCATCCTGGAGCTCGAGCGACGACAGATCTGAGAGGGAGAGGGGACGTGGTGAGGAAAAGTGGGATGAATGTGACGAGGAAGAGGGGAGGGACTCACCTGGGTCACCGGAACAATGACAGAGGCACACCGGCGACGCGGCAGCCCAAACCCTAGCGGATGGAGAGGTTCGCGCGTGGATGGCGTGGGGCAAAGTCACCGCAAACCCTAGATAACACGCCGCCGTGGTCTGGCCAGCTCGAAGGAGGGCGAGCATTGAAGCACAAGCAAGCTGGCGAGCCAGCAGGCCGCAACGCCGTCGCTGCTAGGCGGCGGTGCATCTATCGCCGGTGAGGTTTGGGGACCCTGCTCGATGTGTTGTGGGAGGACGAAGGGGGCGACTAGAATAGGAGCAGGTGGCGGAAGGGAGGATGGCCGGGTCTAGGAGAGGGGGTGGCGGCGGAGGGACCTTCCGACACGGTGCGAGAGGCGGCTTCATCGATCTGGATCAGGTAGAGCGAGAGGGAGGGAGGCTTCGGCGCGTGCATTCATGGGAAGGAAGGGGATCGAGGGAGAGGTTGTTTTTTAGGAAATGTAGCAGAGGTGGGTGAGAGACGTTGGATACGTGTAGCGTGGACGGCTCAGATTGCTTGCAGTGGGGCGATCCGAGGGAGAATGATTCTACGTCCTGATTGGTTCGAGAAATGTGCTATTTACAATAATTTTTAAGTGCTAAAAACATAAGGGGTTTGTGAAGCAGCTAAAAAAACTATGTTGCCAAATTGCACCACTAAAAATTTCACTCAAGTTATACCACATTTTTTTGCGAGAAACTTTCCGATCTATTCATCTTCAATCATGGTAGTACAACGAATACAAAAAATAATAAAAATTACATCCAGATCCATAGACCACCTAGCGACGACTACCAGCACTGAAGCGAGCTAAAGGCGCGCCGCCGTCATCACCCCTCCATCGCCGGAGTCGGGCACATTTAATGGATGATAACCAACTTGTATGCATTTTTCGTTCTTTCTAGCTATTTATGCCTTTTAAATGGGTTTTTGC